>NW_007728108.1:220175-263992 GCF_000696425.1 Galeopterus variegatus | reverse complement strand
CTGGTGTTGTCAGCACCACACTCAGCCAGTGAGCCAACCGGCCATCCCTATATGGGATCCGAACCCGTGGCCTTGGTGTTATCAGCACCGCACTCTACTGAGTGAGCCACGGGCCGGCCCTTACCGGTCATCTTTTAAAAAATAAAAAATAAAAAGGGGACTAAGGCTATCTACCCAACCCCCATCCCTGAAGGAGTGGATGCGGCAATTATGACTGACAGAATTCTATTTTTTTTTTTTTTTCAAAAGATGACCGGTAAGGGGATCTTAACCCTTGACTTGGTGTTGTCAGCACCACGCTCAGCTAGTGAGCGAACCGGCCATCCCTATGTGGGATCCGAACCCGGGGCCTTGGTGTTATTAGCACCGCACTCTACCGAGTGAGCCACGGACCAGCCCGTGACTGACAGAATTCTAAATGAGAGACCCCGCAAGGGCGGACCCTCTCCAGTGGAAGCTCTGTTGCATAGGGGTGCAGAACCTATATAGCTGCAAATCACTACTAAAGATAAGCTTTTGAAGCCAGGATATGGCAAGAATGGAAATATTCTCTTACCGGCCCCAACCTGTTTGCAACAGGGACAGACAGTACAATGGGAATGGACTTGGAGAATAAAAGCCCCCCATATACGCTGAGTTGGCTTAGTAAGGCCTTGGGGAAAAGGATTAGAGGAAGGCTTGCAAGTTTCACCTTGGGTGATAAGTACCTGGCTTCCTCAAGTAAAGGTGACATGGCCTGGAACAGATAACTGCTCTATTCCAAGGGGCACATTTGTATTACCATTATGGCCAATTATGAGTTCCCTAGACTGTTACATGTAGAACCCACAGATCCAACAGTGTTAGCAGATGAAGTATGGTATCATAAGCCAGGTAAGATACCTACTCCTGCAACCATCCTTTCTCAGGATGGCAAACTGGCAGGTATCTTACCAGACAGGCGAGAACTCCCCTATTGGTACCAATAACTCTTCTGTCTTTTCTCCTGTAGTGTTCTGGGTGCAGGCACTGCACCAGAGTCACATGATCAACGTGTCAGCCTGCTGAATATGCATTGAACTTCCATCAGTATGACTGCAGGATTTGCATGGAGGATCACACCAATGGTGACTACTAACTGGACATATGTGGCTAACAGTTAAAAGGACAGAACTGCAAGCCTTAAGGCATATTGAATGGACAATAAGTTATGTAAATGTAAGGGTCACTTATCCTCACTAACGGAACATTGCAGAAGATTCTCGACACGTAGATTGTACAGCAAGGGACCCTGAAGGGGTGGATTGTTGGGAAAATGGAACAATTTGGTCAGGCTCCCTTCGCCTCAGAGCCAGTTCAGGGTTGTTTGGTAAACATTGTGTGTGTGGGTGGAGTAGGTGCACCTGCAAGGCGGTGCCACTTTGGCTGGTGTTTTTCCAGACCTGCAGCTACCAAGGATGTATGGCCGATAACTTAGCTTAGAGACCTGGTGACTGAGCCTGGCGTGTGAAGGGTTTGTGACCCAGTCTGTGAATGGGCTTGAGGGGTCTGGGAGCTCCAGACCCAGCCCTAGCTCAACCATCGGCCCAGTCGGGCAGGATTACCGGCAGGTAAAAGAGCTGCGACAACTACTGTGGTCGCCTAGCTGTACAATTGGCATCGCAAACAGGATTAAGAGCTAGACAATTGGTGCTGTGAGGATTCCAGGCCTTAGCCATAGCCTTGCAGTAGCCAGACACCTGGTACCAGGACATGCTCTTTGTAACCATGTTCCTACTGCTAACTGGCAGACTCTGAGCCAATTGTTTAAACCTCTGGGCTTCAGCTCCCTCAACAGAATGAATGGGTGAAGCCTGGTGACTTTTTAATGATTATTATTGTTTTTCTCACATTTTAAAAAATTGTGACAAAAATACATCTAACATAAAATTTACCATCTTAATCATTTTTACACGTAGAGTTCAGTGACAGAGCAGTTTTAAGTTTGCAGCAGTATTGAGTGGAAGGTACAGACATTTGCCATATACCCCTCCCCCACTATCAACATTTCCCCACCAGAGTGGTACATTGTTACAATTGATGAACCTGCACTGATGCAGCATCACCCAAAGTCTATAGCTTACATTAGGGTTCCCTCTTGGTGTTGTACATTTCATGGAAGCCAGATGATTTTACGTTCCTCAGTGGTTTCCTGATCATTACCTCCCAAGGCTAGAAACATACCTTTAAGCAAATGCTGAAAGTGGTGGGAACAATTTACCCCATTATGAGAAGACGGTGAATTCACTCTGGAGTTTCTTGCAGCACTAATGTTTTGCCCCTTGTCCCTCTTACTATGTTTTAGATGAGGGGACAATATGAAGGGACTTTAAAAGCAGTGTATTTGGGCTGGCCAGTTAGCTCAGTTGGTTAGAGTGCAACCTTTTAACACCAAGGTCAGAGATTCAGATCCCCATAGTGGCCAGCGGCCAAAAAAAAAGGGTGTTCTTTAAGGTATTGTCTCTGATTACAAATGATTAGGATTTGAAGTTTTGTTCGTTTGTTGTTGTTTTTTTTTTTAAAGATGACCGGTAAGGGGATCTTAACCCTTGACTTGGTGTTGTCAGCACCACGCTCTCCTAGGTGAGCCACTGGCCGGCCCTAGGATTTGAACTTCTGATGCATGTGAATGTGCACCGGCATTCCTTCCCAACGTCCCATCTGGAGGGTGGAGTTTTGAGGCTGGCTTCCTGCTTCATGTTGCTCAGCACGCACAGGATGCCCAGGATGGAGCAGGAAGTGGCTTCTGCCCGTAAGAAAACACATTGCGGGCCTGCCTGTGGCTCACTCGGGAGAGTGTGGTGCTGATAACACCAAGGCCATGGGTTCGGATTCCATATAGGGATGGCCGGTTGGCTCACTGGTGGGTGTGGTGCTGACAACACCAAGTCAAGGGTTAAGATCCCCTTACCGGTCATCTTTAAAAAAAAAAAAAAAGAAGATACATTGCTTTAGGGAAGAGTTCACAGTCCTCGAACAAAATCCTAAGAGACCACTTTGTCTCCTGTTCTGTAATTGTGTGATTCTTAGCTGCTCAAATTCACAGTGAGGCAGGTCTTCTGGTGCCTATAACAGCATCAGAGAAAACACTTAAAAATACCCAGAGTCTCACTCTGAACTTACCTTCAGTTGGCTGGTGGCAGGCCCTGTCTTTTCTCAGGGCACAGACACAAAGGGGTTCCAGCTTGATTTACCCCAACTGCTGGATATGCCTTTGTTACTAGAAACGTTTCAAAGCAGGGGTATTGTAAATATTTTTTCCCCTATTTTTTATATATTATGATGTTTTGACATGTTAAAAAACCTTTCTCTGGGCCGGCCCATGGCTCACTTGGGAGAGCGTGGTGCTGACAACACCAAGTCAAGGGTTAAGATCCCCTTACCAGTTATCTTAAAAAAAAAAAAAAAACACATCGTTTTGTCCAGGTGTTTTAAACATGTCACTGTCCCCCTGAACTAGCCAATTCTTAAAAATAACAAAGGGCTGAGCTCGAAGCATGTCTTTGATATGCAAACTAACCAATCCAGAGCCTGACGTCCTCTATCTGGCCAGTGCCCCAGGCCTTAATCACCCCAGGGCCAGCTGGCAGGCAGCTAGACACCACCCCTATAGCCCCCAAACCACCAAAATTATTCAAACTAGTTAATTCTAAACTGGCCACCCTGACCTACTTCCCGTGCGAAGCATGTCTTTGATATGCAAACTAACCAATCCAGAGCCTGAAGTCCTCTATCTGGCCAGTACACCCCCAGGCCTTAATCACCCCAGGGCCAGCTGGCAGGCAGCTAGACACCACCTCTATAGCCCCAAAACCACCAAAATTATTCAAACTAGTTAATTCTAAACTGGCCACCCTGACCTACTTCCCGTGGCTTTTCCCAGGAAACACCAGTAAAGGCAGTGGCATAAACCTTTCCCTTTCCTCCTGATCACTTGGTGTCTTTCCCTGTGGCCCTGCATGGCTGGCCATGCCTCCAGTCTCTAGGAATGAAAAACTTTGTTTTTTCTTAAGACTCTCCTCAGTCTTCTCTTGTGGTCAAACCTGAATATCACATAAAAAAATACAAAATAGCAGGTATCTCAGCCCCTCCATATTTAGACAAAGCATAGCAAGACCAGTATATAGCAGGCTAGTATAGACACAAATATACCAAATTATTTTTTGGCAGGTGATGGAAAAAGAGTGGTCCCCTGTCGCTTGGCTGAGTGTTTAGGAGACAGCCCTTTGTCAGGCAGAGCTTACCAGCCTGCCTGTGATATTCTTGGCTATAGCCAAGATACGTGAGGTGAGTCTCTGGTTCTTCCTACTTTTATTCCTGAGGAATTTGCTTTCCCATCCTTTCTTAAGAGAGTTTTGCATCTTTTCCTGGGGAATTTCTATGGCTTTAATGTGCTTTGTAGATTGTATGCACATTAACCATGGTACCTTGGTTGTAGACTATGGTTTCAAGAGAGAATAGATTTCCCACTCCGTATTGGAGGTCAAAACAGGTACAAATGGACTCTGTGGGTTTTGCCCCTGATGAGCTCAAGATCCCTACTAACCAGCCGCAGATGCTGGGCTATTGGCACTATGTTGAGTTCCCTAGAAGTGGGGTGGGATTGCAGGAGGGGCTTGGTGTTCAGTTGTCCTCTCAACACTCCTTCTCCCCTGGCCAGTCTGCCTTAAGCAGGTTTCCTAACCTGTAGCCTTGTCTGCATGGAACACTGGTGGGTATTGACCATCACTTTAAAGATCAAACAGTATCAATATTTATTGCTAATAGAAAATGTGTCTGGGTTTCTATGGAATTGATGAGGTGATGGAATTATCACCCAATCTCCTACATAACGCTGCAGGCAGAGCACCTGTCACTGGTTCAAACTCTTCTTTTAGAAGTAGAGGGGAAACCACCTCATGGGAGAAGAGTGATTTGGACCAGATCTCCACAGACTTGAACTTAATGCCATCCCTTCCCTTTGCACCATGGTAAGACTTAGGACTGACAAGGGTCCTTCCTATCATGGCCTCCCGTTGTTTGTTCTTCATAGTTGGGGCAAGAGTTGGAAAGATAGGGGACCAAGATTGGGTTAAATAATGGTGACACGGACAGGAGTGCGACCTAACCTCCCCTTGAAACAGAGTAAGACTAGGCCTGTGAACCAAACTGACTCCATTTTCTCTGTAGAGGACACTTTATGACTTTTCTACTCCTCAGTTATGAGACCCGCAGGGCAAATGACTACTCCATAGGCTGCCCTGACAAAATAGACTGAGATGAGAGTAAACAGTTATTTACTGACTAGCAAAACCCCTCCCCAAGGCTTGTTTACCGTAATTGTAAAAGTTACAGATTAACCTTAAGACCCCTTTAGGAATTCCCACCTGTGCACAAAGCCTCAAGGTGACTGCTACAGTGACCCTCCTGGGGTGACAACGATGAACACCACTGCCATCTTGGGCCTACTGAGCATGCACCGATGACACAACCAGGAAGAACAGAACAAACCACCTCCAGTGATACTGGCCTGTACCCCCTCACTCCTTTCCCTATAAAAAACCCTGAACAGCTCCCCTTGGGGGGGCTAGCTTTACTGTTGCTACCCCCCTGATGCATAAGTCTATCTCCTCTTTTAATAAAGTGTTGCTTGCTTTATACTGCTTGGTACATTGTTCATTTCTATGGCTTTGTAATCCAAGAGCCTAATTTAGTCACTGGTGAAAACTGGAAAGCTTTGGGCACCAGAGAAGACTCTAGCTGCAAGAGGCAAGTGACCACTGGGACTATTTTGCTCCCATGTCTCTGCTGCTGGTAAGTCTCTCCTGGAATCCCCAGCCTAAATTCTGACAAGGCTTTATTCTCTTTTACTTTCCTTTTGTTCACTTTCTTCCTCTTTAAAGTGACTGATTGCCGGACAACTACTGCTTAAACTCCTCTCAACCTGTGAGAAGCATGTTACCTCTGGCTGGCAGCAGCTTGCCCTGATGGGTAACTAGCAGAGGTGGGAAGGCCAATCCTACACCGTGAAGATTTTGCTTGAGCTGTGTCTTGCTATGACAAGGGCTACTGTAAGGCTAATGTCTCGAATCCTGTTCACAGCACCAGTTTTGTCTAGCTCTTAATCCTGTTCGTGATGCCAATTGTAAAGCTAGGCGACCACGCTAGTTGTCATGGCTCTTTTCCCTGCCAGTAATCCTGCACCGACTGGGCCAATGGTTGAGCTAGGGCTGGGTCTGGAGCTCCCAGACCCCTCAAGCCCATTCACAGACTGGGTCACAAACCCTTCACATGCCAGGCTGGGTCCACAGACCCCTTCACGCAGGTCTCTAAGCTAGCTAACCAGCCACATGGTCCTTGGAAGCTGCAGGTCTGGAAAAATATGGCCGTGCAGGGCTGGCGCCCAAGGCAGTAAAACACCAGTCAAAGCAGCGCCGCCTTGCAGGCACACCTACTTCACCCAAACAATGTTTACGGAATCACCCTGAACCTGCTCCCAAGGTGAGGGGAGCCTGACCAAATTGTTCCATTTTCCCAACAAGCAGGTTCCCCCTGACAGGTGATTGGGGTGGGGATTCAGTCTCACGCATTGCAGTGACTAGAAGTCTGGAAGCCACTAAAATTCTCTTTACTTTTCTCTGATTTTCTGAGCCCTGTTCTGCTGTTCTGTATAGATGCACCCTGGAGGGCTCCTGGCTATGCTTTGTTTCTCTGATTTAAATCTAGTTGGTACTTTTCTGCTTTGTACTAACAACAGTGGGGATAACGGCTTTTATCAATTACTGTGTCAGAGGGATAGTTTGCCCCCCCCCCCCCCCACTAGGACAAACTAGACTCCACTGCTCCTCTTTTCTCTTTGCTTGGTTAGACATTTAGTTGAGCACCAGTAATCTGAATACACCTTCTAATCCTTGCACCAACTTTGGACTTTCAAGTCATTTGTTTAGTGCAAGAGGGCAAGCCGAGCCTGGTCTGTCTGTAGTGCATTCCCCTCCCCCAATGTATGAGACAGTAACTTCCTCTCTTCTAGGAAGGGCCAGATCAGGTTACCAGAATTATCTGAGTCTGAGGCCTAAAAGTCTCAGGAGATTTCTAATGTCCGCCTCTCCCAGTTGTGCTTCACAGGTTACTTTTAAGTGAAAATAAAAAAGTCTAATACCAAAGGGCTGGCCAGTTAGCTCACAGAGTGGTGATGATAACACCAAAGTCAAGAGTTTGATTCCCTGTACTGGCCAGTCGCAGAAGGAAAAAAAAGGTCTAACACCAATGTTAATTCAGCCAGTGTGTTTTTATTATGCACCTGTAAATCTGTGGGGATGATGCTGAGGGATCGGAGGAAGATGAAGGGAGGATGCTTCTCAGATGTGGGGTCTCAGTTTCCATGGCAAGGTGGAGACATAGCTCAACTGCTTGCCTGGCCCCTGTGAGGGGAAGGGGAGGCAAAGGGAGGGACAGAGTGGGTCAGCTCTTCTGGGATGAGGCCAAAAATATTGATGCCAAAAGGGAGACAAAGATAAATTGGGTCCAGTCCCCCACTCTCCATTGGGGTGGGGGGTGTTTGGTTCAAAGATTGGTGTACCTCTTCTCAGAGCAGGTAACCCCTACCTGCTTCTTCTGCATGGGGTGAACCTGGGATTTGAACTATATCATGTGGAGTGTACTAACATTTATAAAGCAAATGTATTTCACAGGGCCTAGCTCCCAAAGCCCTGTAGTTTCAGGTATAACCTAACTTTTTAAAATTACACATAGAAATGTTAAGCTTGCAAAAGACAGGAAACTTTCCCCAGGCAAAAGTCTCTGTTATAGATAAAGAATTATAACACAGCAAAATTGCTGGCTCCAAGGGCAGATATCCTTGGTGCAACTAAATCTAATGACTGTTGCCATGACAATGATCTTACTGTTCTTTTTGTAACCACCTATGTTCCTTTTCTGTAATTTTCTGGCCTAGAGAATAAATAATGAGAAGACCCCACCCAGTTCACTGATAATTTTCCAAGGAATGTCTCTCTCTTGAGGGTTTGTGGAAATTAACCCCTTCAGGGCTTCTCACTGCTCAGAAGAAATATGCTTACAATAATCCTTTTTGTGTCTGTGTCACCCTGGGAGAGAGGTGACATATCACCCAGGAGGGTCTCCAAATCCAGAGGCAATGTGACCTTGCAATTATTGAAACAACTTGGTCTGCTTTGGATCAGTGATGGGGATCCCTGACAATATTTGGTGGGGTCTCGGGGTCTCAAGAGATGCACAGCCTCTTTGTGGGGTCCAGTTCCATTAACTTCCCTTTGTCACTTTCTTATGATCTAATTTTACTTGTAAAATACACTGGTAAGTAAAGCAATGTTCCTCTTTTGGACAAATGTCTGAAGCAGAATGGTAAATAACCTCTCCAAGGCCATGGAGCTAATAGAACCCTCAGGCCAGGCCAGAGCACACGGGGGTTTTGGGTAGAAGTGCATAGAGATAGCCTGGCTTCTATTTGGAACTTTCCCCTTCCTTGGTTTTCAAGTTCCATTTTCCCTTTTCCAGGTAGATTAATAAAAGCAGCAAACTATTTAGAAATTAAGAACCCTAATAGTTTATTTCTTGTTCAAGGCATGACCAAATGGTTTTATGGTATGTACCTTTCCTGGGTATGTAGGTGCATCTACAAGGAAGCAGTAATTGTAGTTATAAAACCTCAAAACTCTTTTACTGGGTTTGGGGCAGGGAATCCTTGATGTGAAAGTTATATGAGTGACAAGGAGCAGAGAGTGCCCTGCATTCACCTAACCCAGGCTTACTGCCCCTGGGTGGGATCTGACATACAGATAATACAAAATACCCACTTAGTTCCTGACTTTCAGATTTAGCCAGAGGGACACTATAGGTGTAGTGCTTTCTCATTGCTGACCCTAGATGATATAACTAGTCTTCCAGGAACAGTAAGACCGTGTTTTTGATTGCTTGAGGTTTTACTACCAAAGGCCACTCACAGTCCAGAGCCCCAAGCTCCAGACTTTAAAGGTTATAGATTAAGATTCTTCCATGCAGAGCTCTGAAAGCAGTGGGCTCGAATCCTGCTTTCAATGGAATTGCGAACAAGGTAACTGAAGTTTGTACTGATTCACCTGTGAATCAGGAATGACAGCACCGAAGGATTATTTGGAGTTGTGCGTTGAATTGTATATCCCCCAAATTCCAGTGTTGAAGTCCTTACCCCTAGTACCTCAGAAAGTGACCTTATTTGGCAATAGTCACTGCAAATGTATATGAGGTTATACTGGGGTAGGTGGTGGGCCCTAATCCAATATGACTGGTGTCCTTACACAAAAGGGAAATTTGGAGACAGACACACACACGGTGAGAACACCATGTGAAGATGAAGGCAGAGATCAGGTAATGCTTCTACCAGCCAAGGAATGCCAACAATTGCTAGCAACCCCCCAGAAGCAAGGACAGAGGCATGGAGCAGATTCTCCCTCACATCCATCAGAAGGAACCAACCCTGCTGATCTCAAAACTTGTAGCCCCCAGAACTGCGAGAGAATATGTTTCTGTTGTTCCAAGCCACCCAGTGTTTGGTATTTTGTTATCATAGCCCTAGGAAACTAACACAACTGGCACTCTAAGTTAACATATATGTAGAGCATGACATCATGGAAGGTTCTGTTTGGGGCTTGGCTCACCCAGACAAAAGAACCCTTCACTGTGGGCTGAGCTCCATATTACTAGATGGAACACAGTGGGAGGAGGAATTTAAGTGCCTTTCAGATGATGACAACTAAACTTCCATCTTGCAAGCATTTACCAAGGACCTCTGTGGTTCAAAGAAAAGACATCTGGGAGCAGGAGTGCAACACAGTTTAAAATGTGATCTTTGCTCCTGATGAGCCTCCCATCCCTAATAACCAGCCCCCAGGACAAATCAAAAGGTATGATGAGTTTCCCAGTCTCAAGAAGGAGCTCTGGAACTCCCCGCCATGGACTCAAAGCCCCAAAGGGTTGCCCGATTAATGTCAGGGTCTGGGGGTGCTCCTGTGGCCTGATGGTGACCTGGGGCTGACTCTTGATGACACAGCATGACTCGGTGTGGTTGGCCCTGCTCCCCACTGTGCCCACCAGGCACTACTGCCATCCTCCCAACCCTGACAATAGCTTCTCACTGTCATATACGAAGCACAGCTATCCTGGAACCTCAGGGTCTGGAGTGTTCAGACAGAGCAGGATGGCAGGGAGTGGACTGAGGGTTGGTTGGTGACCAAGTGGTCACCACGATGGGAAGCAGCCCAGTCCCACTTAAGATACAGAAACACGGAGCTCATCAAAAGGGTGATGACATGCCATCCCTGTTTTTTTTTTTTTTTTCCTTTTAGCACAGCAGAAATTGAGCAAATCCTCAATTGGCCACTATCATCTCATTATTTGGGGGGTGAGAGGTGGAGAGGGGACTACCATCACACCACTGGAGAGCAAAGGGCGGGAGGAGGTATGCTCTCTATCCTGGGGAAAGTGGGTCTCCGGGGGACCGATCAGTACCAATGTGTGTGGGAAGCACCAGCTCGGGGTGGGGGTGGGGGGGCGCACCAGACGGGTGAACTCAGTAGGAGTTCAGAGCCTGCTTGGAACGTCGCTTCATGTGCAGACGCTCATGACGGAGAAGGTCGTAGTTCTGCGAGAAGCTTTTGACGCAGTACCGGCACTGAAAGGGCCGGGTCTTGTCCTTCAGGTGAATGAGGCGGCGGTGCCGGGCCAGGTTGTCACGCCGCTGGAACACCTTCCCACAGTCACAGCACTGGAAAGTCAGCTTGGCCTTGCTCTTTTCCATCAGGGCATTGGGACCCCCGCTTATGCTTGCCAACGTCCCCTGCTCTCTCTTCTTCACCGGCTCTAGTCTGTCTGGCTGCAGGTGTATCCTCCTGTGAGAGAGCAGGTGGGAGTTGAGGCGGAAGCTCTTCCCGCAAGCGCTGCACCTGTAGGGCTTCTGGGCCTCGTGGGTCTCCAGGTGCCCGTCCAGGTCCTCGCTGTCACTGAACAGCTCCCCGCACACCGAGCACTCGTGTGGCTTCTCCTGCTCCCTGCGGCTCCGTAGGTGCCGGATGAAGTTGACCCTCCAGCGGAAGATTTTCCCGCAGTTCGGACACACGTAGGACTTTTTGGAGGAGGTCTGCACCTCGCCTCCTGCCTCGGCGCTGCTCCGGTGGGAGACGGGGAGGCTGCGCTGCTTCTCCGTGGGGCTCCGCGGCTCCTCTGTGCAGTATGGGCCGTGCTGGGAGTCCTCGTCTCCGGAGCTAGACAAAACGATCTCGATGGTCACCTCTTCGTCAAGGCCGTTTTCTAGGGATGGCGGATCACCTCCTGCTACAAGAGACCAATGTGGAGGTCAGTGGTGCTGCCCAGGCTATATCCCAGTCCGTACAAACCCTTCTCAAGAAGGTTCAGCTTGGAATCCAGAAACCCATTTTTTCAATTCTCCTTTGTGACTAGGGTCCCTGGCTGACCTGCAGGGGCCATTGTTGTAGCCACTGAAAAGGAAATTTTTAGTATGGGCCATGCTTTGCCCAAAGCATCCTGGGCACCTCTTTCTTCCCCTTCCCTGCTATCTTCCCCTAACACATGCACATAAACAAACTAAGATGATCTGTCCAAGGGAGGAAGGTTGAAGCTCAGCAGTCCCAGACTGCCCAGGGTCACTGAGTGTCCCAGCATCTCCCCCTCTCAACGCTACCACATGTTTGAGGCCCATCAGCAGCAAAAGGCAGTGATGTTCCAGACTTTCTAACCTAGACTGAAGCTGGCTCAATGGATCCTGAGTCTGTGATGTTAGAAAGCAGTATCAGGCGGGCGGGTTCACTTGGTTAGAGCACAGCCTTATAATCCCAAGATCACGGGTTCAGATCCCTGCATTGGCCAGCCACACCCTCCCCCTGAAAAAAAGCAGTACTGTGGGGAGGGGGCGGGTGGGCAGTGTGGAGCTTGGCCAGAGGTCCTGGCCTGCAGCCCAGAGCCCATCACATGGGTGGCCTCTGTTTCCTCACTTTTACAAAACATGGAACTCAGGTCTAGGAAACAGGGTAGTGGCGCTAGGCTCCCCCAGATGTTAGTAGGAACATGGTTAGTCTTAGCTTAATGACTGGAGAGAGAAGGGTCCTGGCAGGTTAGAGAAGCTTAGAGCAGGCAGAGGTGGACAAACAGAAGCAGGAAGGGCAGGAAGACCCAGAAGCTACAGAGAACAGGAAAGATGACGGACAGCAGTGGAACCAGTGGGGGCATTTGTCCATGAGTCAGAAAACAAAGGTGGTGGGAGTCCAGGAGAATTTGAGACTGGGGGGTGGGGGAAGAGAAGGGAGCCTGCCAAGAGAACTCACGCAGTATAGGAGAGAGATCACCTAATGTGGACAAAGGCTGTGTCTGACACTCATCTTTCCTCTTGGTTTTCCAGCTGTAGGGGCCTTGTTCCAGCCGGATGGCTTCTGTTAGCCTGTGTTGCCTCATTTATAAGGTGAGCATGACTGTGGTGGCCCAACACTCCACACTGCCAGTGGGGCAAGTGAGGTGTGTGTGTGATGCACTTTGTGGGCCTCACAGGGTGGAGAGGTGGAGGGTGTTAACTAGCTTTTATCAGCTGTCAGTGATATGATACCTGGTCAACAATTTGCTTCTGTTCGCAGTTATTAGATTTGGGTAGAGGGAGAAAAAAAGTGCTATAGTGGATTGCTAAAATCTCTCTTTTGCTATTTGGGCGAGGAGATGGAATTATGACAGCAGACTAGTGCATGCTATAAACTGAAGTGTGCCCCTTGAAAATTAAAGTCCTAACTGCTAGTTCCTCAGAATGTGACTGTATTTGGAGAAAGGATCTTTCAAGACCTAACTAAGAAAAAGAAGAGGTAACTAATTTAAAATGAGGTTATATGGGTGGACTTCAATCCAGTATGACTAGTGTCCTCATAAGAAGTAATTTGGATGCAGATACATAGGAAAGACCATGTGAGGACACAGCAAGAAGATAGCCATCTATAAGGCGAGAGATCTCAGAAGAAACCAATCCTGCTGACACCCTGATCTCAAACCTGTAGCCTCCAGAATTGTGAGAAAATAAAATTTTGTTGTTAAAGCCACACAGCCTGTGGTACTTTGTTATCGTAGTACTAGTAGACTAATATGGACTTTGGCACCAGGAAGTGGGGTGCAGCTATAACAAATAACAAAAAATGTAGAAGTGATTTTGGAACTAGGTAGTGGGTAGAGGCTGGAACAGTTCTGAAGTGCATTTTAGAAAAAGTCTTGCAAAATGGTTGGTAGAGATTGGATATTAAAATTAAAGGTACTTCTGGTGAGGGCTCAGACAGAAATGAGAAATCTGTTACTGGAAACTGGAAGAAAGGTGATCCTTGTTATAATGTAGCAGAGAACCTGGCCAAACTGTGTTGTATTTTGTGGAAAGTAGAAATTATAAGTGGTGAATTTGAATATTTAGGTAAATAGATTTCTAAGCAAAGTATTGAAGGCATAGCTTAGTTTCTCCTTGATGCTTATGGTAAAATGTGAAAGACATGAGATAAATTGAAGAAGGAATCATTATACAAAAAGGAACCAGGACATCAAGATTTGGAAAATTCTCAGCCTACCCATATTGCAAAAAATAAGTACTCTGGACAGAACATCAAGGGTGTGGCTGGACAATCATTTGCTAAAGAGATTATGGGTGTGACTCATGGATCCAATTGACCATCTCAGGAGAAGCCAGGAATAGAGATGGGTTATCCAGGAAACATCTATTCAGAACACTCTAGTCAGATGACTTAGACTCCCGTGAATTGCATGGGAAGGCAAGGTTTTTGAGAATTTTATACCAGCAGAAATATTGCCAACGTGGACTGAAGGGGACAGAGATGGGATGAAATAAAGGAAGGCTACCAGATTTCTGGGATTCTACGGAAGGGCCCAATAGAGCTATCTGGCTGCAAATATGTATTATCCTTCAAGAAAAAGGATGAATGATACCAAAGGCAGTTCAGAGGTTTACTGTCACTGCCACCATGGGCCCAGAAGGCACAAACCTGGGAGATGGAGTCATCTCCTCCTAAGTTCCAAAGAGCAGGCCTGCCACCCTAGTGGGCCTGGAAGACAGAGAACTGAGCCAAAGATTATTCTTGAGCCTTAAAATCCAATGGAATTTGCCCTGCTAGGTTTTGGATTTGATGGGATTCATCACCCTTTCTTCTTTCAAATTTGTCCCTTTTGGAATGGGAATGTTTATGCTATGCCTTTCCCACAATCATATTTTAGAAGCAGGAAACGTTTCTGGTTTCACAAGTACAGAGCTGTAGAGTAATTTTGCTTCAGGATGAATTGTAACTCAAGTCTCACCCATAGCTGACTGAGATGAGATTTTGGACTTAGAATTGATGTTGGAATAGGTTGCATCTTTTGGGGCTGTTGGGATGGAATGAATATTTTGCGTGTGAGAAGAACATAAATTTTGGAAGTCCAGAGAACAGAGTATGAACTGGGTCCTCCCCAAAATTTACCTGTTGAGGTCCTAACCCAAGTATATCAGAATGTCACCGTATTTGTAGGTAGGGTCTTTCAAGAGGTAATTAAGTTAAAATGAGGCTATATGGGTGGGCCCAATCCAATATAGCTGGTGTCCTTATAAAAGATTAGGACCCTGACAAATAGAGGGAAGACCATGTGAGGACACAGCAAGAAGGTGGCCACCTACAAGTCAAGGAGAGAAGCCTCAGAAGAAACCAGATCTGCTGACACCTTGATCTCAGACTTGTACCCTTCAGAATTGTGAGAAAATAAAATTCTGTTGTTTAAGTCACCCAGCCTACAGTACTTTGTTATGGAAGCCCTAGCAGAGTCACAGCACATATGGGACATTACCTCAAATCAGCTAAAATGACCAAAATTAGATGCATAATTTCTAGAAAAAGGGAAATATATCAGTGATAGTGCTATTGTGTACTATTAACACAATATGACGACAACTTGAAGAGACAAAGTAGATGAGAAGAGAATGCTTGAAGTGTGCCCAAAATACCACAGAGGATGAGCAACACCCAGGAATTCTCAGCTCAGCACTGATAAGTACAAAAGATGTGTATGTCAAATATCCATTGGTGGGAGACTGATTGAAGAAATTAAGCAATAGAATACTAAGCAACTGAATAAATAAATAAATAAATGAGGGCTATCTTTATAAACTACTGTAGAGTGATCTCTAAGGTATATTGTTAAATGGAAACAGCAAGATGAAAAATGTGCAAAGAATGTTTCCATTTATCTAAGAAAGGGGGGATAAAAAGGGTATGGATATTTTATATTTAGTAAAACATAATAAAATCATAAGCCAAAAAATAAATTTAATGGTTACCTATAAGGGGATGGAGAAAGTGAGGTAGAGGGGACACCAAGTTAGAAGCTAATATATTAATAAATATATTAATACTTTCTTTTGTAGACTTGACTTTGGAACCATTAAATATCTTAGTTATAAAATAGTTTTCCTAAAAAAAAGCAAGTTCTGAAAATTGAAAATAAAACAAACGAATCTGTGTATCACCTAGAGGTGAACTATTGCAAGTGACTTTAGAGTGCAAAATTTGATTGTACCTCCCCAGTTGGGTCTACCTTAAGGACCAAAGGAAATGGGGGAAAATTTTTAAGTGTTTCTAATAATCATTATCATTGAAGATAATGTTGGCACTGTCATTCTGGGACTGCTGTGTATGTAATGTGGAATAAGCAAACGAGTGCTCACATTCTAAGTCCATCATCCCTAGTGTACTTAAGAATTGAAATTCTTGACATAGGAGAAAGGGGAAACAGATGTAAGACAGAGAGGTTAAGTATAAACTTTAGTCTGTGAAAAAAAAAAAAAGTGTGTATGTGTGTGTGTGTGTGGGGGGGAGTCCCCTGAATTGGCTGGCAGGATAATGTTAGGGAAGACAGGGAAGAGTTATTGGTCTAAGTGCTTTTACGTGTATTAGTCATTTAATCCTCAACAATAACTTTACAAGGCAGGTACCATTATCTCTGTTTTATAGATGGAAAATTTAAAGCAGAGAAATGAAGTTGCCCAAGGTTTTAGAATGGAGTCTAGTGGGGGTGGTGGTGGGAGTTCAGGGCCCATGGCTACATGGCCAGCAAGTGGCCAGGCTGCTGCTGCAAGTGTTCGCTGCGGGGTGGAGTGGGAGGAGTGGCAAAGGCACGCACTTAGGCCCGTGGCTAACTCCTCAAAATGGGCACTCTGTGGGCTGGGAATGAATGGTTCCCTATGAGCTGGAGGGGTTCAGGAAAAAAGCAGGAAGGATAGGAAGCTAGATGTGAAAAACCAAAATATAAAGGCAATATAAAAAATATAGAGAATATTCTCATAATATCAGGATGTAAAGGCTTTCTTAAGACATAAAAGCAAAAGGAAGATAAATAAGTATATTTACACTTAAAAAATGTGAAAAACCATTTATATGCTGTAAGACACATTGACAAAGTAAAAAAAATGAGAGAAACTGTGCAAATACATAAGAGACAATGGATTCATACCCATAATTCTCACTTTCTATGAATGCATACAAAAAAGCAGGGAGTAAAGAGTATGGATTTTAAGCCCAACAGTCTGAGTTCAGATCTTCACTGTGCTTCCCACAGTCTATGAGCATTAGACGCTGGGCAAGTGACTTCAGCTCCTGGGGACTTGGGTGCCCTAGTTGCAATGCAGAGACATCATGGTACACATCTCAGACGGTGCAGTGAGGGTATAATGCATGAAATCGCATAAACACTTTCCCCGGTGCAGTGCTTGAGACTTAAAGAGAACTAGCAAATTAGAGTGGGAAAATGCATAAAAGAAAAAGAGGACAAATGAGTATTATCTAGGCAATTCACAGCGAAAACACAATAAACCAGAAAAGATTTTCCACCTCAGTGGCAGACATGGTAACATTCTCATCCAGTTGACACAAACTGAACAGGCTGGGAGCATCCTGTGTGAGTATGGATATGGAGAAGCAGACCCCTTATCAGCTGTTAGGGGGCAGGGGCTGGCAGGAAAAGGCTTTTTGGAAAGCAAATTGGCAGGAGCTACCAAAATAAAAATGGTACCTACTCTTTGAAATCCATTTCTCTCCCTTCTCAGAGAGCAACCTTGGGCTTCTTGCCATTTCAGAGCAGATTCTATGTCAGAACCTAGTAAGTGGAGGACGGAGTTGAAAACTCCCTTGTGTTAATGAACATCCATCCACCTTCTGAAAGCACGTTGATGAGGCTGAGAGACATATAGCAGAGAAGACTCAAAATGCATCACAAAACTCAAGCCTGCATGCGAACTGAGAGTGGGCCCCACATGAATGCATCACCCACAGCATGTAGAGGCAGGCTCTTTAGAAAACCGTCAATGCTTGTGGGGAAGGGGTCTCATCTTTCCAGATATACCACTCTGTAAAATCTCCTTTGTCCACACACGATAGGGGGCAGAGCACAAATGTTTGTGTGCCCTGCATGGAGCTAGGTAAAAATAACACAAATCTTGCCTTCATATATAAAATAGATAATGTGTGTCCATCTCCATAGCTACAGAAAACTATAATGACTCAGTGGTTCAAGCAAGGATCACAGACTTGGTTTTAGTATTTAAAAGGATGTCTGAACTCTGAGGATATTAAAGAAGGTGACATTTTAGTTTTTGCCTCTGGAGGTGGTGACTTTTATCAAAATAAGTCAGAGTCTACATTGTGACTTTTCCCCTGAGGGCAGTAATGGAGCACATACCCTCCAGAAGTCTCTTGCAACTTTGGCATTCCAGAAATTTGCTTTTAATTCCAAGACTGTCCCAGGATTCTGGACATCCATGCTCTGGGAAGAAATATACTCACTACGTAGCCAACAGTCTTATACTAGCATCCTGTTTCACCCAACCCAGGAAAGGCAAGGAGGGAGAGTGTGGGACTGGGAGTTGCTTGGAGAGAGACCTTAGCAAAACAGAATCAGGGCAGGCAGCTGATAATGCCACACTAGCAGTCAGTGGGCATCCCAAAGTTTAATTCCTAACTGCACCCCCCCCGCACCACACATGAGTGTGCACATACACAAAAACACCACCTATGTGCACACAGCATGCATGTGCACACATGGGCACTCACCACAATCAGACACATCCCACCATACATGTACACATACACACAAACATGACACACACACACACACGAGACAATCCTCCCCCACCACACGCACTTTACCTGGGCAGGTGCTTTGAGTGAACGCTGTCTGTTGGCAGGCCTGGAACTCTGGCACCTGCAACTTGTCCCTTTTCTTTCTTTCTTCCACCTGGAATGGCTGGAGACTTGGAGAGTCTTTCCAGAGAAGAAAATGAAAAAGTTGATTTATCTATGTGGGGAAGATATCTGAATAGATGCCATGCTGTGATCTGAGGGCAGCCCTGGGCTTCCTCCTGGGGCCTGGCATATGGTGGTCACTCAGTAAGTGTTTGCTGAGACAATGGACTTGAAAGCAAAATAGGCCAACACCACAGACACTGGTTCTGCAGCTAGAATTACTGTAGATCCTGGTTTTGCCCTATCTCTGTGGCCAGCAACAAGTAACTGCCCCATCTCTGTAGTCATTTCCACTTTCTGTTGTGGATTTTCTACAGACCCTACCAGAAGGTCTGGCATAACCTGGAGACACTCTACAAACAGCCTGTGCAGATCCTATGGGGCAGAGATGGGACAGGAGCTACTGCACCATGCCAGAGGCTCTGGATGCTTGTTCTAGGCAGGGAAGGTGGACCAAATCCTGGTGCTCCGTGCCAGCTCTAGATACCAAAGGGGAAGGAGGTGTGGGGCTGCTGCTGATTTTGTACAAAGCCATTTCCCCTAAAGCAGCAGACTCTTCAAAGCACCATAGCACAAAGGCTACAAACACGAGCTCTGGTGACACAGAAATCTCGAGGTGAGTCTGGAAACTGCTGCTGCTGAGCCCCAGCACGTCCCCATGCCTCAGTATCCTCACAGCACCCCTGTATGAGGGTGGATGAGAGGACTAAATAGGTGAAGCATCTGCAGGTGCTTAGTGCCCAGTCAGGAGGAGACACTCCCTACCCAAACTGACTTGTTGTGAGTATCTGACCTCACTCTTGGGGAGGCCCCTAGATCACCAGCACAAATGCGGTGGTCCTTATGAGCAGAAGAGAAAGAAATTCCTATTATTTCCTAGTCCCTGGTAGAAGGAGCACAATCCCATTCTTTCTGTGAGAATTCAGGGACAAGGCAAGACCTGCAATACCAAGACACAGTCTGAGGGGTAGGGGACAATGGGGGCTGTAGAGAGAAGCCAGGGAATGGGCCACCTCTGGCCAGCAGCAATCTTTCACCTCACTTTGCCTACCCAGTTCTGGAATCACCACTCACCCATATAAGAGACCTGGGGTGCTTCTTTCTCCTGGAGTTCCTGCAGCTCAGGAACTCGTGGCTCATTCTCCTCTCCCTGGGAGAGATCTGGCTGGGCATCTGGGTCGTCTGTTCACAGAAAAGGGCAAGATACATGTTTCTCAGTGATCTGCTCCGGCAGGCAGCCAGGGTGGGCCAAGTGAAGTAACTCCCTATCAGGCCCAGAAGAGAGAAGGCGGAGGGACACCAACGGGCCACAGCACAATCAGGGGCCATGCAGGGCTGCAGAGAAGTGAAAAGGTAGAAGCAAGCAGGGAAGGGGCAGTGGGAGAAGCACACTAATGGATGAACTGTGGGCTTGGGGTATCTCTCAGAGGCCTATCAGCTGTAAAGCCAGAAGTGAATGGAGACGATAGGGTAAGAACAATGGAAGAAAAATGGATATGCAGAAAACATATTATATTTGGTTTCGTGTGACAAACAGCCAGGTAAGCCAGATCTACATGTGGGAAGATGGCAGGCAATGGTCAATTTCCTGTGGGGCCACTGTGCACAGATGAGCTCCTGTTGAAGTTGGGGGATGAAGAGTTGTGATATGGCCTCCAGTTCTCTGATCTAATGGGAGGAGGTTGGCTCTTACTTGGAGTGAGACCCCCACCCCCACGACCACCCTGATTTCTGGTCTTGGGTTGGGAGTTGGTGGGGAGTTAAGTCTTACTTGGAGGCATCGAGACCCCATAGTCCTCCCCAATGATGAACTCTCCATAAAAGCCAGTCTGGGCAGGGTCTAGAAGGGACCAGTCCTCTTCAGAGAAGCATAAGATCATGTCCTTGAATGGAGAAACCCGGCTCTGAAACCACAGTACAACAGGGATACCTCAGTCCAGGGAAAAGCCAGGTGTCTTTGTCCATTCAGACTGCTATAACAAAATACCATAGACTGGTGGCTTATTAATATGGTTTGAATGTGTGTGCCCCCACCAAAACTCATATTTAAATCTGATCCCCAATGTGGCAGTGTTGGGAGGTAGAATCTTTAAGAGCTGGGCCTAGCACCAGGTGTTTGGGTCATGAGGGTGGATCCCTCACGAACAGATAAATGCCCTCCATAGGGGAGTGGGATGTATGTGAGTGAGTTCTCACTCTATTAGTTCCTGTGACAGCTGGTTGTTAAAAAGAGCCTGTCACCTCCACAGCCCCCCTCTTTCTGGTATCCTCTCGCCACGTGATCTCCTTGCACACACTAGCTGCCCTTCCACTTTCTGCTATGATTGGAAGCAGCTTGAAGCCTGTAACAAATGCAGCTGTCCCAGAATCAGGAGCCAATAAACTTTTTTTGTTTATAAATTACTCAGTTATGAGTATTCTGTTATAGCAACACAAAAACAGACTAATATAAGCAACAAAAATTTATTTCTCACAGTTCTGGAAGTTGGAATTCCAAGATCAAGGCACTGGCAGATTGGGTGTCTGGTGAGGGCCTGCTTCTTGGTTCAAAGACTGCTGCTGTCTTTTCATTGTTTCCTCACATGATGGAAGGGGCAAGGGAGCCCTCTGGAGTCTCTTTTATAAGGGCACTAATCCCATCACGAGGGCTCTTCCCTCATTACATTATTACCTTACAAAGACCCCTCCTCCAAATACCATCAGATAGGATTTCAATATATGAATTTTGGGGAGATACAAATATTCAGACCATAGCATTGCCTCTCACCCATTCATATTCTTGTATGCAAAACACATTCATTCCACCCCAATAATCCCAAAAGTCTTAACTCATTCTGGCATTAACTCAAAAGTACAAAGTCCAACATCATGTCTAAATATCATCTAAATCAGATATGGGTTCGACTCAAGGTACGATTTTACCTGAGACAAACTGCTGTCCAACCGTGAACTTGTGAAATCAATCATGCTCCCAAAATACAATGGTGAGGCAGGCATAAAATAGATATTCCCATTCCAAAAGGGAGAAATAGGAAAAAAGAAAAGGAATAACAGGTCCCAAGCAAGTCCAAAACTCACAGGGCAAACAACATTAAACCCTAAGGTTCCAGAATAATCCTCTTTGACTTGATGCCAGGCCCACTGTGGTGGAAGTCTCAACCTTCTGGACCCACTGGTCCCGCATCTCTGCCAGGCAGGAGTTGGGCCCTACCCTCTAGATGGTTTTCTGTGGTGGCCTCGCCTCTGTGCCTCTTTCAGAGGTTTAAGGCTCCCTCAGGCTGAAATCATGCTGGTGGCTCTACCAGTCTGAGGTTACAGGGGTGGCCTAAAGGGGACTCTCTAGTGTGGGCCTCTGATGGTCAAAAGAACCCTGATGATTTCCGAAATGCCTTTGGAGTCATTTTTCCATTGTATTGGACAATAGCTCTTAGCCCCACTTTAGATCTCCTAATCAGATGGTCATTTGGCCACATGCTTTATTTTCTCCTCTAAAACAGCCTTTCTCATTCTTTTCAATATAGATAGGCTGAGAATGTTCCAAATCTTTAAGTTTTGTTTCCCTTTTCAGTAACAATTCTGTCTTTAAATCATTTCCCTCTTCTCACATTTTACTATAAGCGGTCAAGAGAAGCCAAGCCACAGCTTCAAAACCTTGCTTAGATATTTCCTCAGCCAAATATCCAATTCTATTGCTCTCAAATTCTACCTTCCACTAAACACTAGGACACAGACACAATTTAACCAAGTTCTTTGTCATTTTATAACAAAGATGCCTTTCCTCCAGTGTCCAATAACATGTTTCTCATTTCTGCTTCAGACCTCATCAGAATAGCCTTCACTGTCCATATTTCTACTAACATTCTGTCCACAACCACTTAGATATTCTCTACGAAGATTGAGGGTTTCTCTATAGCTCTCCTCTTTTCTTTCGGAGCCCTCACCAGAATCATTAACAGTCTGTTCATGGTAGTTTAGGCTTTTTCTAGGATGCACTTCAAAACTCTTCCAGCTTCTACCCATTAATCAGTTCTTTTTTTTTTTTTCTTTTAAAAGATGACCGGTAAGGGGATCTCAACCCTTGACTTGGTGTTGTCAGCACCACGCTCACCCAGTGAGCCAACCGGCCATCCCTATATGGGATCCGAACCCGCGGCCTTGGTGTTATCAGCACCGCACTCTCCCGAGTGAGCCATGGGCCGGCCCCCATTAATCAATTCTAAAGCTGCTTCCACATTTGTAGGATTTGTTACAGCAGCAACCCTACTTCTTGGTACCAATTTTCTGTCTTAGTCCATTTGGGCTGCTTTAACAAAATACCATAGACTGGGTAGCTTATAAAGAAAAGAAATGTATTTCTCACAGTTCTGGAGGCTGGAAGTCCATGCTCAGGGCACAGCATGATTGGGTTCTGGTGAGGGCCACTTCCTTGTTCATGGATGGCTGTGATTTCATTGTGTTTTTACATATCTCTCTTTGGCTTCTTTTATAAGGATACTAATCCCTTTCATGAGGTCTCTGCTCAAATGATCTAATCACTTACCCAAAGCCACACCTCTTAATACCATCACCTTCACGGTTAGGATTTCAGCATGAATTTTTTAGGAACACAAACATTCAGAACATAGCACTAGAAAAGGGGTGATGCAAGCTGGGGCTGAGGGTAGAGCCTCCAGCAACATGCACAGATAGGAGACAGAGAAAGGAAACAGATCACCCCAGAGCCAGGCTCCAGGTTCCAAGCTGCTTCACTAATTCTACCCTGAGATCCACCTAATTTATTTGGCAGAATACAAATGGTGAATAACCTGCCAGGTAGCCAAGGATGTGGAGAAACAGTCTTCCTACTCAGTGCTGGGGAAGCTGTACACCCACAACTTCTATAGTGGGTTACTGGGGAATGTTCACTAAATTATCAGTGTGCTCTCCCTTTAATGCTGAGATTCCATTTCTAAAATTTATTTTGCACATGTGCAATGTGAGGGAGGTCTGTATAAATCCCTTCACTGCAGCACTGATGATAGTAGTTAAAGATTGAAAACAACCTTTAAACCCATTAACATCCTAGAAGATATGCAATGTTTGTAGACATTTTTGTTTGTCAAAAATGGGGATGGGTGCTACTGGCATCTAGTGGGTAGAGGCCAGGGATGCTGCTTAACACCATACAAGGCATAGAACAGCCCCATACAACAAAGAATGATCTGGCCAAAATGTTAATAGCACCATGGTCAAGAAACTACTCTACAACACCTGAGAAATTTAACATTGGTTCAATAATATCATCTAACATCTTCTATTTTTTTTTTTTTTTTTTTTTGGGTGGCTGGCCTGTACAGGGATTGAACCTTGAACCTTGGTCTTATTAGCACCATGTTCTAACCAATTAAGCTAACTGGCCTAATGTCTTCTAAATTATGAATTTTTTTTTTTTAACAAGAAAAAAAGCCATCTGAATTATGAATTTTTTTATGAGAAAAAAAAATGAGGAGTTCCCCCAGGTGACTGTGATAAGGAGTCAGGATTAGAAATTGCTCAGTTAGCACTTTCCAATGGACTCCTACAAATTTTGCTAAATGTAAATTGTGCTTTTAAATGTCAACCATTAGGGCTGGCCTGTGGCTCACTTGGGAGAGTGTGGTGCTGATAACACCAGGGCCATGGGTTCGGATCCCTACATAGGGATGGCTGGTTAGCTCACTTGGGAGAGCGTGGTGCTGACAACACCAAGTCAAGGGTTAAGATCCCCTTACTGGTCATCTTCATAATAAACAAACAAACAAACCCTACACCCACCTCACACCATATACAAAAAACAATTTGAAATGAATCAAAGATCTAACTGTGGAACCTACAATTATAAAATCTCCTGAAGACATAAACACAGAAGAAAAATCTTTGTGGCCTTAGGGTAAACAAAGATTTGTTAGGACACGAAAAGCATAAAACCACAAAAAATTGATAAATTGGACTTCATCAAAGTAAAAGATGTCTAATCTTCAAAAAACAACATTAAAACAATGAAAAGGCACATCATAGGCTGGTAGAAAATATTATCAATTCATATGTCTGACAACAGACTTTTATACAGAATTTGTGTGTGTGTGTGTGTGTGTGTGTGTAACATTTCTTAAAACACAAGAAGATGGCAAGCAACCCAATATATAAATAGGGAAAAGATTTGAAAACTTCCAAACATAAGATGTATAAACAGCCCATGAGCACATGAAAAGATGCTTAGCTTCATTAATCAACAGGAAAATGCAAATTACAACCACAATAAGATATCTACTTTAATGGCCAAACTTAAAAAAAAAAAGACAACACCAAGAGTTGGTAAAGACGTGGAGCAATTGGACCTCTAATTCACTGTGGGTAGTGGTAAACCACTACAGAAAATAGTTGTTTCACATATATTTAACCTATGACTATTTCACTCCTAGGTAATTACCCAAGAGAAATGAAAACTACGTTTACAAAAAACTTGAATGCAAATGTTTATAAAAGCTTCATTCATGCCAGCCCAAAATGGAAGTGACCCAAATACTCACCAACAGGGAACTGGATAAACCAATTATGATACAGTTGTATAATGGAATAGTACTCAGCAATAAAAAGGAATGACCTACTGATATGCGCAACATGAATGACAAATCACTGGACTGTGTATGAGAAGACTGACACAAAAGACCCTGTACTGTATGATTCCATTCATATAAAATTCTACAACAAGAAAAGCTAATCTGTAGTGACAAGGAGATACCAGTAATTGTGTGGGCCTAGAGGCATGGCTTTACTGCAAAAGGATACATGGGAACTTTTGGGGTGATGAAGATGTCCCATATCTTGATTGGGGTGATGATTTCATGGCTGGATACACTTGTCAAAAACTCTCTAAGCTTTGTACTTAAAATAGGTGTATTGTATGCAAATTATGGCTCCAGAAATGGATTTAAAAAGTAAAACTATAGAGACCACTTTAAGTCATTGTTTTGGTGAAGAATAAAGGAATGTTAATATAAAAAATGAATATCTACAGAACAATTATACACAAATTGTATATATGTGTCCTTTTAAAAATCACTTCAGACCCCTTATCCCAGTGATCAGCTAACATGACCCATAAAGGACATGCCATCAGTGCCTCTCAATGTACCGTGTTGGGAAGGGCATGCCCAACCTGGTGCTCCCACCAAAACGTATGACTTGAACATCATTTGAGTCAAACCCGCGAGGGAAGTATATCACAACTATCCTTCCACTCAGCAGAACTATCAGTGGCATGACAGACACTGAAAACCCAAGGAAGAAACACTAGGGCTGAGACCGTGGTGCACTCGAGAGTGTGGCGCTGGGAGTGCAGCAGCGCTCCCGCCGCGGGTTCGAATCCTATATAGGGATGACCAGTGCGCTCACAGTGCTCACTGGCTGAGCGCTGTGTGGCCGGTCTCAAAAAGGACAAAAAAAAAAAAAAAAAAAAAAAGAAAAGAAACACTAGAGATGGGGCAACCAAATGAGAAACAACGATACTCATCATTATTGTTTCAATGTTAAACTTCCACAATGTGATAACTGTATTGCAGTTATTTAAGAAATTGTCCTTGTGTTTAGGAAATGCACACACCCTTGGCATTAATAAAGGTATAAAGAGTCTGCACATAACTATCTAAAGATTCAGGGAAAAATAAAATGGGGGTAAGGGTTGGTGAGTGAGTGAGTGAGTGAGTAAGAGAGAGAGAGAATGGGGAAACGGAAGTAATGGTGTTTTAGTCCATTTTGTGTTGCTATAGCAGAATACCTGAGGCTGGGTAACTTATAAGGAAAAGAGGTTTATTTGGCTTACGATTCTGGGACAGCTGCATCTGGCATGGGCCTCAGGCTGCTTCTACTCATGGCAGAAAGTGGCAGGTATAAGCAGATCATGTGGTGAGAGGAAGCGAGAGGAAGAGAGGGGAGGTGCCAGGGTCTTTTTAAGCAATGAGCCCTAGCGGTAACTAATAGAGCGAGAACTCACTCACTAGCCCCCCTCCCCCAGGGAGAGCATTAATTCATTCCTGAGGGATCTGCCCCCATGACTCAATCAGTTTCCAACACTGCCACATTGGAGATCAAATTTCCACATGAGTTTTGGAGGGGACAACACATCCAAACTCCATCAAATGGGTATTTGGAAGTTTTTGTACTATTCTTGCAATCATCTTCTCCAACTTTGAAATTGATTCAAAAGAAAAAGTTTAAAATAAAAATAAACAAATAAGATACCTCAAATTTCTAAATTTGAATCAGGGTTTTGAAACACAGCTTTTTGCATGCACATATGAATCATCTGGGCATCTTGGTAGAATGCAAATTCTGAGTCAGGAGGTCTGGAGTGGAGCCTTAGAGGCTGCATTTAATGAGTCCCTAAGTGGCTTTGCTGCTAGGAAAAGGTTAGTGTGGAAAAGCCAGTCTCCCCAAAATGTTCCACATAATGGAAAGTGGCCTTAGGAAGCCACGGGATCTCCTTATAGGGCTTGAGGGAAACAACTTGATGTCAGTTTCTTAAAGAGGAAAAATGGTTATTGCTATTATTGGTGAAATATGAAAGAATCCAATTCTTTAAGACAGCACTGTGGGGAGGGAGTTATATGAGGTGGGGAGTTCTGAAAAGAGAAACTGGGAGTAATATAACAAGAGATTTGCTTGTTTTTTTTCCCCTTTGACCCTTGGTTAGGTGTTTGAGAAACTACACAAAACTAGAAATTAGAACAAAGTTTACAGTCATGGCATCACAAATCTAAGTTCAAGGGCCAGGTGTGTGTAACAGGCAGTGCTCCAGTAACTGACAGAATCTGACACAGCCACTCAGCAGGATATCCATGGAGCTTTTAGAATCATATGGGAAAATGCTTACATGTTGGGAAGAAGCATAAAAACAGGATACAATGATCTACAGGAGGATCTGAGGATCTACGGTGAGGCACTAGGATCAAATAAAATGGCAGAAAAAAGTCCAGAAGGAAGTTCATCAGAACACATAGAGGTCTTCTCATGTGGTATCCTTTTACTTTCTATATTTTGCCAATTTTTAACTTGAGAATGGATAGGAAAAATAGATAAATATATCTATTTAAAATTAAGTCTTCAGAGGAAACTTTTCTAATTCCTCCCACTGAGTACAACTAAGAGCCCTGCACATTGTACATAAAAGAAACACAGGAAGACTCTGAAAGTGAAGAGAAGGTGGCAGACTGGCTAGGGACCTTGGAACCCTAGGAACAACATGGTGGTGAGTTCCTGGGTTCTTCTTTTTGCCTCATATATTCCAGACTTGAGCCTGAAGGAGGAGCTGGCAACACAGAAGTGCCAACAGACAAAAATAAACAAACAAACACCCCCCCCCCCCAAAAAAACCCCCCACAGGACCAGGAAAGGGGCAGCCTAGTAAGACAGACAATAACTGCTCTACTCCAGCCAAGCAGCACAGAAACTGTGGCCCCACCCTCTCTAACAACGGCAGAGAATGAATGGGAATCCTAAGCTTCCATCCCTGCTGGATGGTTACAAGCACCCCTGCGGTAACAAGACCATGTGCGGAGCTGGAACTCCCACTCCCACTCAGATGTACAAGCAACAACCCCACTTCGGTAGCAATGGAAATCCAGTGGGTAAGCTGAGATGTTTCCTCATCAGACAGTAACAAGTGGTACACTCCCTCCCCTTCTCCTGCTGGAACAATGTCAAAACACAAAACAAAACAAGCAGCTGAACTGAAGGTTTAAATAAAATCCAGTGTCTCCTAACATAACATAGCATAACATAACACAAAAATGTCTAGGTTTCAGTAGAAAATCACTCTCTATACCAAAAACCAGAAAGATCTCAAACTGAGTAAGCAAAGATAAAGAATAGATGACAATGCTGAGATAACAGAGATGTTAGAAATATCTGACAAAGAAAATAAGCCAGGATAAAATGCTTCGGTGAGCAAATATAAAAGCATGCAAAAAACCAACAGAAAGCTTCTGCTAAGAAATATGAGGGTACTTCAAAAAGTTCGTGGGAAAATAGGATGAAAAGATAATACAAATCTTTCCATGAACTTTTTGAAGTTCCCTTGCAGAAAGTCTCAGCAAAAGGGCCGGCCCGTGGCTCACTTGGGAGAGTGTGGTGCTGATAACACCAAGGCCAGGGGTTCGGATCACTATATAGGGATGGCTGGTTAGCTCACTTAGGAGAGCGTGGTGCTGACAACACCAAGTCAAGGGTTAAGATCCTCTTACTGGTCATCTTTTTTAAGGAAAAAAAAAAAAAGGAAAGTCTCAGCAAAGAAACAGAAGATATGAAGAATACCTAATAGATATGAGTGCTGAAAACCACAATACTGAAATAAAAACGCAGTGGATGGGCTCAGCAACAGAATGGAGGGGACAAAGGAAAGACTCAGTCAATCTGAAGACAGAAAAATAGAAATTGTCCAATATGAACAACAGAGAGACTAAAGACTGGGGAAAAAAAACAAAAAACGAAAATAAGAAAACATGAGTAGAGTCTCAGGTACCTGTGAAACTACAACAAAGCATCTAAAATCTGTATCATCAGAGTCCAGGAAGAAGAGGAGAAAGAAGGTGAGAATAAAAACGTATTTGAAGAAAAATATATAGCTCAAGACTTCCCAAATTTGGAAAGAGAAATAAACCTAGAGATTCAAGAAGCTGAGCAACCCCCAAACAGGTTAAGCTAAAGAAATCTACACCAAAAACACAGCATAATTTAACTTCTGAAAACTAAAGGCAAAAGAATTTTTAAAAATCTTAAAAGCAGCTGGAGTAAAATAATACCTTCTCTACAGGGAAAACAGTTTTTTGAATGATAGCAGATTTCTCATCAGAAACCATGGAGGCAACAAGGAAGTGGCATAATATTTTTCAAGTGCTGAAAGAAAACCGTCAACTGTGAATCCTATATTCTGGTGACAATATCCTTCAGGAATGAAGGGGAAATTAAGACATTCTCAGATGAAGAAAAAATAAGTAAATTTGTCACCAGCAGACCTAACACCCCCAAATAGCTAAAGGAAATTCTCTAAGCAGAAAGGAAACAATAAAAGAGCAAACCTTGGAACATAAGGAAGGAAGAAAAAGGCAAGCCAAAATATGAGTAAATACAATAGGCTTTCCTTCTTCTTTTGAATTTTCTAAATAATGTTTGATAGTTGAAGCACAAATTACCATGAGTCTCTCTGATGAGGTTCTACATGTATGTAGAAGAAGTATTTAAGGCAACTGTATTATAAAAGGGAGAGGGTGCAGGGATGTAATGGGAGGCAAGTTTCTACATTTAAAGTGGTAAAATAACAACACCAGTAGGTTGCTAAGTTATGTATATAAAATGTGATACCTAGAATAGTCATTCAAAAAGCTATATAAAGCTACACATACACTCAACAACATACTAGGTAAATCAAAATCTTATTCTACAATGTATTTAAGTAGCTAAAGCAGTGCTGGGATGGAAATTTATAGCGCTAAAATGCTGACATTGGAAAAGAGGGAAAGTCTTAATCAGTACTCTAAATTCCTACCTCAAGAACCTAGAAAACAAATATTAAAACCTAGAAAACAAATATTAAAACCTAGAAAACAAATATTAAAACAAACCCAAAGCATGCAGAATGAAGAAAATAATGAAGATAAGGGCAGAAAGCAATGAAATTGAAAACAGAAAATTAACAGAGAAAAAGCAGTAAAACAATGAGCTACTTCTTTGAAAAGATCAATACAATTGGAAACTTCTAGCAAGACTAACAAAGAGGGCCAGTCCGGTGGCGCACTCGGTTGAGTGTGGCGCTTGGGAGTGTGGCGGTGCTCCCGCCGAGGGTTCGGATCCCATATAGAGACTGGTCCGCTCACTGGCTGGGCGCGGTGCGGACGCGACACCGAGGGTTGCGATCCCGTTGCCAGTCACAAAAAAAGACAAAAAGGAAAAAAAAAAAAAGACTAACAAAGAGAGAAGGCACAAATTTCCAATATCAGAAATAAAATGGATATCACTACAGACCCTGCAGATATCAAAAGGATATCCCATAAAAGACTAATACAAATAACTCTACATATGTAAATTTGACAATTTACATGAAATGAACCAATTTTTAAAAAACATACTGCTGTAACTCACCCGCTATGAAACAGATAGTATGAATAAGCACTATAACCATTAATGAAATTGAATCTATAATTAAAATTACCTACCATCTATCCCTGGCCAATTCTCCAGGTTTGTATGGTTTCACTAGAGAGCCCTACCAAATGTTCAAAGAATTAACACCAATTTTACACAATCTCTTCTAGAAAATAAGAGAAAGGGGCATATTCCAATTTATTTTATGAAGTTAGTATTAACCTGATACCAAAACCAGACAAAGACAGTAAAGAAAAAGAAAGCCACAGACCGATATCCCTCATGAATGTAGGTACAGAAATCTTGAACAAAATAATAACAAATCAAATTCTGCAATATATAAATAGCAGTTTACACCATGACAAGGGGTTTGTTCCAGGAATGCAAGACTGGTTCAATAATTAAAAAAAAAAAAAAAACAAAACTGATTAATGTAATCTACAGTATTAACAGGTTAAAGAAGAAAATTCACATGATATCAACTGAATCATAAAATTCAACACGCACACATAATAAAAATTTTCAGAAAAATAGGAATTGAGGAACTTCCTTAACTTGATCTAAGAGAATTTACCCAAAAACCTATACAGAAGGCACAAATTGGAAAGGAAGGAAGGGAGCTCTATGTATTTGCAGATGACATGATGACCTTGAAAAAAAAAAAAAAAAAAGAATCAGAGAAATCTATTTAAAAAAAATCCTCCTTGAACTCATATGTGAATTCAGCAAGGCCACAGAATAAAAAATATAGTAACAAAAACCATTACACTTCTATATACTAGAAACAAATATGCTGACATCAAAATTAAATATACAATACCATTCACAATTGCTCAAAAACTGAATTACTTAGGGATAAATCTAACAAATCACATACAGGAACTGTATGCTGAGAACTACACAACACTGATTAAAGAAATCAAAGAACTATATAAATGGAGAGGCATACTACATTCACAGATTGAAATTTACATTTACTATCAAGTTAGTAAAAATGTCAATGCTCCCTAAATTGAAATACAGGTTTAATAAAATTTCTATCAAAATCTCAGTGAGACTTTTCATAGATATGGACGAGATTATTCTAAAATTCATACAAAAAGGCAAAGGGATTAAAGTAGCTTAAATAATTTTGATGAAGAAATGGTAGGAATAAGTCTGTACAATTTCAAGACAACACATAGCTACAGTAATCAAAACTGTGTAGTATTAGTGGAAGCAAAGACATATAAATCAATGGAACAGAAGAGAGCATCCAGGAATAGACCCAAACAACTATGCCCAACTTTTTGACAAAGGTGCAAAAGCAATTCAATAGAGGAAAGACTGCCTTTTCAACAAATGGTACTGGAGCGACTGGACAAAAAAAAAACCTCAACCAAAGTCTCATTCATACTTTATACAAGTATAAATCATGGAATTAAAAGCAAATTGGATCACAGATAATGAACTGAAATGTATCATGAGCTTAAATGTAAAATGTATAACTATATAACTTTTCGAAGAAAACATAGGAGAAAATCTTTAGGGGCTAGGACTAGGCAAAAAAGCATGATCCTTAGAAGGAAAAATTGACAAATTGGACTTAATCCAAACTAAAAACTTCTGATTTGCTAAAAACCCCAGTAAGGGTATGGAAAAACAAGCTACAGAGTCGAAGAAAATATTTGCAAAACACTTATCCAACAAGGGATGAGTATCTAGAATACCTAAAGAGCTCTTAAAACTCAACAGTGGAAAAAGGAAAATGATCCAATTAGATCACTGGCAAAAGTCATGAAGAGGCAGTTCACAGAAGAGGATATAGAGATGGCAGACAAGAACTTGAAAAGATGTTCAACATCATTAGCCGTTATGGAAATGTAAACTTAAGCCAAAATGAGGTATCACTGCACACCTATCAGAATGGCTAAAAACGAAGGAACAAGAAACAGTAACACCACCAAATGCTGGCAAGGATGTGGAGAACGTAAATCACTCATACATTGCTGGTAGAAATGTAAGTGACACAGCCACTCTGGAATGTAGCAGTTTCTTGTAAAACTAAATATGCACTTTCCATACAACCCAACAATTGCAAACCTGGGCATTTATCCAAGAGAAATGAAGACTGATGTTCACACAAAAACCGTACATAAATGTTTATATCAGCTTTACATTATAAAGGCCCCAAGCTGGCAACCCAGATGTCCTTCGACAGGTGAATGGTTAAATGAAATGTGATACTTTTTTTTTTTTTTCCTTTTTTTTGTCCTTTTTACTGACCGGTAACGGGATCACAACCCTCAGTGTCGCGCCTGTACTGGGGACCGGCAACGGGATCGCAACCCTCGGTGTTGCGTCCGCACCGCGCTCAGCCAGTGAGCGGGAACCGGTCTCCACATGGGATCCGAACCCTCGGTGGGAGCGCCGCTGCACTCCCAAGCGGCGCATTCTCCAGTGCGCCACCGGGCCAGCCCGAAATGTGATACTTTTACACCATGAAATACTACTGTGCAATGAAAAGGAATGAACTACTGATACACACAGCAACGTGGATGGAGCGCCACAGAATTATGCTGAGTGAAAACAGCCAATCCCCAAAGATTACACATTGTATGAACCCATTTATGTGACATTCTCGAAATGACACCATTGTAGAGATGAAGAACAGAGTAGTGGTTGCCAAAGACTGATGGGAGGGTGAGAGTGGGAAAGACGTGGGTTGTTATAAAAGGCAACAGGTGGGATCCTTCTGTTGAAACAAATTTTCTGTATTTTGTATGTATCAATGTCAATATCCTGGTTGTGATACTGTATTGTATTTTTACAAGACAGATTTTTACTATATATTTTACCATTAACTATAAAAAGTTCAAGGGATCTCTCTTTGTTACTTCTTACAAATGTATGTGAATCTACAATTATCTAAAAAGAAAAAAGAAAAATGAAACTTTACAAGCACCCTTGTTCATAGCAGCATTATTCAGAATAGCCAAAATGTAGAAGCAACCTAAGTGTCCATCAGCAGGTGAATGGATAAACAACTGTGTTATATACATACAATGGAATATTATTCAACATTAACAAGAAAGGAAATTCTGTCACATGCTACAACATGGATGAACATTGAGGACATTATGCTGAATGAAATAAGACAGTCACAAAAAGACAAATACTGCCTGATTCCACTTACATGAAATATGTAGAGTCAAATTCATAGAGGCTGAAAGTAGAATGGGGGTTGCCAGGGGCTGGGGGAAAGGGGAAATGGGGAGTTACTGTTTAATGGGTGAGGAGTTTCCCATTTTGGGAAGGTGAAAAAGTTCTAGAGATTTGTTGCACAACAGTGTGAACAGACTTAACACTACTGAACTGTACACTTAAAAATGGTTAAGATGGAAAATTTTATGCTATGTGTGTTTTACCACAATGAAACAAAAATTTAAAAAAAAAAACTTTAAAAAGTAAGATCTACATGATGCTGACTTTTAGTGCACTGGGCAGAAACTATGTCTTCAACAGAGTGATAAAATAACACTGATTTATCAAAATCTATGTACTGTGTTCACTATGGCATTTAGTGGAGACACAGAGGAAATCAAAGATGAATATCAGACCTCATTAGGTATTAAATTCACAGCAACCCCTTGTGTGTTATGCTGGTTAAAAGTACTGATTTTAATAAGAAATATGGGTTTTACCTCATTTGCATCATTTGTGTTTTGCAATGGTCACATGGCACAGTAGATGCTGAAATGTATGTATTGAGCATCAGGGTACATGGGTGCATGCCGCAGCTTTGGCATAGCAGAAGGGCAAGAAAGAGACGTCCCCTGCCCCAGGTGACCTGCTGCCTTGGATTGAATGTCCCCCCAAAACTCGATCCCCACTGTGACAGTGTTAAGAAGGTGGGAAATGCTATGGTGGTAGTTGAAAGGTGGAGCCTTGAAGAGGTGATTAGATTGTGAGGACTGTACCCTCATGAATGGATTAATCCATTCCTGGAATAGTGGGCATGGTTCTGAAGGTTTTAAAAGGAGAGCATGTGAAAGTCTCTCTCTCTCTGCTTCTGCCATCTCACAATGTGATACCCTGTGTCTCTGAAGCCACCACAAAGGAAGACCCTCACTAGACGTGTTCCCTGGACTTTGTACTGCCCAGCCTTTGAAACTATAAGCAATACTTTTTTTTCTTACAAATTACCCAGTTCCAAGGATTTTGTTATGAGCAACAGAAACGGACTAATACACCTGGCTGACTCCTTCCCATCACTGGCCCTCCCTACTCCAAGTTAAAACTCATGTTGAAAAATCTGTGCAGAAGGCAAACTCTTCAGCTTCCTACATTCTGCTGAGACACGTTAATAGTGTGTCTACTGTTCTTCATACAACCTTCTATCAACTGGAAAAAAAATAAAACACATTCCACATCTCCACGAAGCCCACATTCTCGTGGGAGGAGATGATGCTGTAATGACTAAATATCATGCCAGCCAGTGGAAAGTGTTAGAAGGAAAGATGAAGGGGATATGGTCAGAAACCATGGCTAATAGCAGCAACTGGGCCAGAAAGAGATGAGTAAGAGACTTGCCAGACTAGCTTGCAGCTCTGAGTATGCAAACCTTTCATGGAAACATGAATGGGGAATGTGCCAAGGAAATTCACTAATAGCTCACCACACCGTTGTGATGGTACTGAAATTATCTGTGTTTTCTTCCCTCCACTTCCTAACATTTCTGAAATACAGCTACTGCTATGAGGATTTTTAAATTAAAAAAATCATATTTAATAAAAGAGCAGAGAGGCCTCCTTTATTCATAGAAAGGGATCCTAGAAATGCTGAAGGTGATTGATGTGGACTCAAGGGCATTCGTTTTCTGCCATCATTGTCTGCACAAGGTTTCCCAAAGGTGAAGGTGACCCGACAGTCAGCCCAGTGAGCAGCTAGGACTGTGAGGGATGGAAGAGAGATGGGGTGTCTTATAAGCTCATGTCCTGCCTGTTTTAGTTTTTCTGGCTAAGGCTGAATATCTTGTGTAGTAGACAGCAAGCTGGTTGGGGTCCTTGGAAAGCTGCCCTGTAGTGCACAGAGAGGCAAACGTGGGATTTTCCAGGACTCTTGTAGAAATCACTCACCTGAGGCAGCTGGAGGGTGGTCATCAGCTGTGCATCCCTCACACTCTCTTCTTGAAGAAAGGCATCTTGTGGAACTGCAAGAGATGGAAAAAGGGTGTCCCAAAGGGGGCCAGGCCTGGCAGTGACACCTCCTGAGTTCCCTGGGGCTCTTCTCCACTTCAACTTTGGCAAGCAAAGAAAACCACAAGAGAGACACCAACACAGAGCCATTTCGTGGCATTTTTTATAAAACCTCAGGTCTCTGTTCTCACCTATAAAATGAGGATTACAAAATGATGCCCATGCAAAGCACTTTGCACATTACAAGAGTTTCTGTTACTTTGTTTTCAGATACAACAATGGGGGCTAAAAGAGAGAATGCCTGGGTTCAAGTTGGCACTGCCAATAATTATTCGACTCCTGGCAGGCCCAGGGACCTCAGCTTTGTCATCTGAAATACAGGGAAAAAAAAGGTTAAAACTCTACCTAGTTGAGGTATCAATAAGGGCTGTTGGCAGTGAGAATCATTTTGGGACTCCAGCGTCATATAAATTTATACATTTAGTGTTGCTGACAATGCAGAGAAAAGAGAACACTTGTACAGTGTTGATGGGAATATAAATTAGTACAGCCATTATGTAAGATCATATGGAGGCTCCTTAAAAAATTAAACATGGAACTATCATATATTCCAGTGAATCCCACTTCTGTGTATATATTCAAAGGAACTGAAATCAGTATGTTGAAGAGGTATTTGCATTTCCATATTCACTGCAGCACTATTTACAATAGCCAATATATGGAAATAACCTTATATGGAAATAACCTAAGTGTCCACTGACAGATGAATGGATAAAGAAAATGTGGTGTACATACTCAACGGAATGCTACTCAGCCTTAATAAAGAAGGAAATCCTGTCATTTGTGACAACATGTATGAACCTGGAGAACACTACGCTAAGTGAAATAAGCTAGTCACAGAAAGACAAACACTATCTTATCTTGCTTATATGTGGAATTTCAAAAAAGTCCATCTCATAGAAGCAGAGAGTAGAGTGATGGTTATCAGAGGCTGGGATATGAAGAAATTGGGAAGATGTTGGTCATAGGACAGAAAATTTCAGTTAGGAGGAACAGGTTCAGGAGATAATATTGTACAACATGATGACTATAGTTAATAACAATGTATTATGTACTTGAAAATTGCCGAGTAAATTTTTTTAAAATTATTTTTTATTTTACTTTCACTGGATGGGTGGACAAAGTAGACCTTAAGTTGATAAGTATGTAAAGCAATGAATTAGCTTGATTTAGTTAGCTTGATTTAATTATTTCACAATGTATCCATATGTCAAAACATCACATTGTACACAATAAATATATACATTTTTTATTTGTCAATAAAAAGATTTTTTTTTAAAGTAAAGAATAGAGTTTTATCACTGTTAGGCACTCTTGGAAGAGCATTTGGAGCAGTGCCCTGACCACCATCATACAAAAGTGGCTTTGGAACCATCTCACCCTCTGTATCAGTCCGTTTTCTGTTGCTCGCAACAGAATACCTGAAACTGGGTAATTTATAAAGAAATTGAACTTATTTCTTACAGTTTTGAAAGCTGGGCAGTCCAAAGTCCAGGGGTGCATCTGGTGAGGGCCTTCTTCTTGGTGGGAGTCCCGTGGCGACCAGGGTATCATGTGGTGAGCATGGCGTGAGCAAGAGATCTAGCCTTCTCTCTTGCTCTCCTTATTCAGCCATCAGAACCACTCCCTGATAACCCATTAACCCATCATTCCATAAATGGATTAATCCATTCAAGAGGGCACAGTCCTCAGGATCCAATCACCTCTGAAGGCCCCACCTTTCAAGTATCATAATCAGATTTCCCACCTCTTAATACAGTTACAATGGGGATCAAATTTCCAACACATGAACTTTTGGGGGACATATTCAACCCATATCACCCTTCCTTACTCATGTTGTTTTTTTGGTAGCTGGCCAGGAGAGGGATCTGAACCCTGGACCTGGACCTTGGTGTTATCAGCACCACTCTCTAACCAACTGAGCTAATCAGTCAGTTCCTCTCTACCATGTTCTAATATTTTCTTTCCTCTGATCGGCAACTACGCCTTTTCAGGCTTCTGTAAGCAGTGAGCCTCACACCTGGCCAATGGTGCAGCTATGTAAAAATGAGCTTTGTGTTTCAAAAGGTGCTCCTTTTACAGGATAAGACTTGGAAAACTGCACCACAGTCTTTCAGTGTAGAGAAAAATCCTACAGGTTAACCCCAGGTAACATGTTAAGTCAATACCAATGCTAACATCAGAAACTAGTTTCCCTGACCTATCAGACCTGGGATGCAAAGTCTTTAGGAAAGAACAGGTGCAGGAGTAGATATTTGGAACAAAGGACTGGGAAAGCAGCCGATGCAGGTGGCAGTGACAATCTGGGTGTAAAGCAGCCTCTTTGCTGCCTGAAAGGGATGCTCGGGCTAGGTGGGTGAAGATTTGAGGAGGAAGTATTTTTTTATGTGCATGTTCAATCTTAAGGTTTATTTGTTCATCCTTTTTATTTTATTTACTTTCACCCCCCCAACTTTATTAAGGTATAACTGACAAATAAAAATTGTATATTTTGTGTGCAAAAACTGTACAATGTGATGTTATGACATATGCATACACTGTGGAATGATTAAATCAGGATAATTAACATATCCATCACCCAATATACTTGACATTTTTTTTTTTTTTTTGTCTTTTGTCCGTGTCTGGCAACGGATCGCAACCCTCAGTGTTGCCCCCGTACCGGACCGGGGACCGGCAACGGGATCGCAAGCCTCGGTGTTGCTCCCGCGCCTCGCTCAGCCAGTGAGCGGGAGCCGGTCTGTATGTGGGATCCGAACCCTCGGATGGGAGCGCCGCCGCGCTTCCCAAGCGGCGCACCATCCAGTGCGCCACCGAGCCGGCCCCATATACTTGACATTTTTTTGTGATGAGAACATTTAATACCTACTCTGAGCAATTTTTAAGTATACAATGCATTATTTTTAACTATAGTCACTATATATCTTCAGAATTTATTCATCCTAACTTTGTACCCTTTGACCAACATCTTGAGGAAGGGGTATTGTAATTCTGCTCCCTCCTGCCACCTTCTGGGAGATGGACGACAGCCCCACCTTACCTTTGGCCAGGATAAATGAATACAGGGACACTTTTGAGAATCACATTGGAAAACTCTAGTCCCTACATAAAATCCAGATTTTGTGGAAGATCTTCAAGAGTAGGAACTATATGGCTCTAACTGGTAGCTCATCCAATGATAAATTGCCCTAATGTTTAAGGTTTTCCAGATTGTTAACTCTCATCAAGTCTACTTTGTCTATTGATTGTTCCTTATGGAAATAAAGAGCTGACCCAAATCCCCTCCGTGGTTGCTGGCTTATCTCAGAACCTCACCAAGAAGCACCTACATAGGCTGTTTTGGTTCCTGAATCTCCTCCCACTCCTTCTGAGTATCTTCCTGTACTCCACGACAGGATCCCTCCTATGGCCGACCACTTCGTGCACAACTCAGACTACTTATACATGCATTTTTTTATTTGGGCAAGTGGCTGCTTCCCTTATGCCTGTTGTTATGGGCTGAATTGTGTACCCCTCAAATTCATATGCTGAAGTCCCAATCCCCAAGTACCTCAGAATGTGACTATATTTGGAGATAGGCTCTTTAGGTTAAAATGAGGTCTTTAGGCTGGGCCCTAAGCCAATATGACTGGTGTCCTTATAAGAAGAAATTGGGACACAGACACACAAAGGGAGGACCATGTGAGGACACAGCAAGAAGGCGGCAGTGTACAAGCCAAGGAGAGCTCAGGAGAACCAAATGTTGCTGTCAGCTTGGTCTCTGACTTGTAGACTCCAGAACTATGAGAGTAAATTTGTTATGTAAAGCTACCCAGTCTGTGGTACTTTGTTACGGCAGCTGAAACAAACTAACACAACTGTTCTGACTTTTAACCAAGGAGAGGTTGAAGAGTTTATTTGATTTGTACAGAAGTCAGTATAGTTTTGCACAGAGAAATTTAATAGGCTTTACTTATTTATTTACTGAGAAGCTTATTATAATGCCAAACACAACTTCTGCAAATCAAAAGAATGCATTCCTGGCTTCCCAAACTCTCTTCTTCCATGGGAACTATGGAGCGAACTGGCAAGTCCACCAAGACTCACACACATGCCACAGATTTCCTTCAGCATGAAGGTGCCACAACTTCCCATGATAATTACTTCAACTTAAACTTACGGGCCATTCAGGCCTTGCACTCAACATCTTACAAATTGTATCTCATTTAATCCTCAAAAAACGCAAAAAGGTAACTAATAGCTGTACCAGACAAAGGAAGAAACCAAGGCTTAGAGGGCTTACAAGCATGCCCAAGTTAATACCTAGAAATACAAAGTCAAGCTTTTCTGGTGACAAAACTACTTGCCTGTAGCCAACTGGGGCACTTTGTATAGATATTCAAAACCATACCTAGGTGACATTCAGGCCCCATACACTGAATATAACACCTTTTACCCTCCAAAGCATTTTTATATCTCCTTCCTGCATCATAATGATCCTGCAAGCAGGAGTTGTTTAGCCAAGGAAATAGAGGTTCTGAGAGACATGGCCATGCTCAGCTCATGCCATGGACCCTGGTGGTACAGTGACAGTCCCTGGCTGTCCCCAAACCAACAAAGCCCACAGAGATGTACCCTCAAAGAGATAAGGTGGCACAACCTTAAAGACACCTACCTACAGAAGAATTTCCTCTGGGAGGACCTAGCACTATGAAGAGGACAAACATTTTCATGAGATTCTGATTCAATCGCTCTAGGGAGGAATCTAGACCCTGATAATAGCTCACAGCTCCTCAGCGACGGGAGAATACTGCTGATATAAAGGGCCATCATCTTAACAAAAACCACTAAAAGCACAGGATGGGGTATGTAAGTCCCACTTCACCACTCCCATAGTCCCATGGGCTGCATACCTGGGTCCCCGCTGAGCTGGCCTGGCAGTCTGCCTGTGAGGCCCAGGCCCTGTGCCATGGCCATGGGCTGGATGTCTTGGCACTTTGTAAGGTTGCTTTGGGGTTCCCCTGGCAGCCGCTCTGGCTCCTGGTCCTGGTCTGGATGGCTGTCCCCATCGTCAATCACCACAGGGTCTTCAGAGTGCTTGAGCTGCAATCCCAGAGAGTTTTTCAGGGCTGGGTGGAGAGATCCCTAACCAGGGTCAGGCCAGTGGGATCTGCAAGGCACTGGGCAGAACCACCCCCCACTCCCTCCCTGGGCCTGCTGAGCACTAACTCCACAGCTGACCACAAAAGGCTCACCGGGGGCCTTGCACAGGGCTGTAAAGAGGGATGACACAATCATACTCAAATTAGGGCCTTTAGGGAGCGAAACTTGTTTTCTTAGGAAACCAAACTCTAGTCTGTGCCTAACCAAGGTACAAGGACTGAGACAGAATTCCTTAGCCTAGGACAGGGGATGCAAGACACCGCCAAAGCACGGGGGCACGGGGCTTCCCAGCCCCTTTCCCTCCCCATCCAGGCTCTACCCCCTCCGCTCACCCACTTCCAGGGTCTCCCCGGCTCCCGTTCCAGTGCCTCCACTGCGGCCACAGCCTGCTCGCCACTCTCAGGCTCCTGGGCCCGCACCCAGTTCTGTATCTCCCGGGGCAGGATGGTCAAGAACTGCTCCAACACCAGCAGCTCCAGGATCTGCTCCTTGGTGTGCCTCTCAGGCTGCAGCCAGCCCCGGCACAGGTCCCAGAGTCGGTGCAAGGCCTCCCGGGGGCCTGCTGCCTCCTGGTAGCGGAAACGGCGGAAGAGGCGACGGGAGGACTCAGGGCTGGGAAACTCCCCCTGGGGGCAAGGGTTCTCTCCAGGTGGGCTCCTCATTTTCCTGGGCTCCTCGCTTTCCTTCGGAGCCAAGACTCGAGGGCACAGGGCTGTGGGCATGATGGGATTTGATGGGGGTCAGCGGCAGAAGACGACCCTATTTCCAAACAGAAATCGCTGGCTTCAATGTTCTGGTCTTCTGCAGTCGTTTCTGGGGGGTGGTGACAGAGAAACTGACAAAAACCACAGGGACCAGCCCTTCGGAGAAGCCCTGGGAAATGTAAGAAGTGTCAATGTGGCTGGTCCTCACATGTGGGGACAGAGAGAAAGATACCCCCCTCACCAGTACCACTACATGTGAGTTTCCCTGAAGGGGTGACTGGATGAACAAGGCAGGAAATCTGGGAGAAGAGCGGTGGCATTTCAACATGACTTTGTTTTTTCAAGCATCCAGCAGGGCCACATGCAGGAAGAAACATAATCAAGACTCTCTGGTACCTTCGGTGGCCAGGTCCTACTGGAGAGGACCCAAGATGGACGTGCCAAGCGGGCCACTATCTTGAACCTTCGGAGCTGAAGTCCTTGCTCTTAAGACTTCTACAAACTGGGCTGGAAAGACAAAGACACATGCATGGGAAGAGCCCTCAAAGAGCATCAAGGAATGGAAAATCCACCCTGTTAGTGGTGGAGGACTGACCACCAGTGTTGTGTGCTGAATGGACAACAGAGCCAGAATAGGCCTTACCCAGCAGAACCTGCACTGGGAGGTAGGGGATAAAGCACAGGGAAAATGACTCCAGACAGATGGGGAAAGTCACAAGAGACAGCCACATGCAGTTTACCAGAGAGAAATAACACTATTTAAAAACAGTGCTTTCAGACTAGCCTTCTGCCCAACTAATTTGAATATGTAAACAGCAATGTTTAGCATATATTTAAAGATACCTTGACTTTCATCCTTGTCTCCACCCACTCTACTCTTGTTTTCTTCAAATCATGCTCAAGGCAATGGTACACACCTTATAGTCTTTCCTGGCTAGGGCACAGAGGGAAACACTCACCACACAGCTCTCAGCACTCGCTGAGCCCCTGGACACCACAGCCCACCATATCCCCATGGTAGGGCTCAGGGATCCCTACACCTCCAAGGCTGTGGTGCAGACGACCCAGCCAACACACACAGGGTGACAACAGAGAGACCAGCGGTTACTATTCACTGATCTGTACTTTGTAACACAGGGAAAGTGAAAGGGCAGGTGGAGACACACACAGTTCCCTCCTTATCCTCAGGCATGGCCACTGGACCTCCACACCCCCATCTGTCCGAGGTTCCCCAACATGGCAGCATCTTAACTTTCAACACCTCACAAGGTGAGGTCGCAGGTAGAGATGTAATGCCAGAAAAGCAACAAAGCAACTGAGTAGCACCAGAAAAACCCGTCTTCCGAACCCTTTGCTTCCAAAGTAAAGACATAACACAGACACTCATAAGGGGACTCTGAAGGCATTTGACTAGATGCATCACAGCTGTCCCACCACCAGATTCCCTTCCACGTCTGTTCGTGTATCTGGAACCTAATCTGGGCACCACCCGCTCTCCTCACCTGCCCCTCTCTGGACGCGCATCACACACCTGCAGGGTCACTGATTACTCAGGTCTGCACCCACGCTGGGGCTCCCAGCACCCCACCTTCAGCAGTCAGTTCCTACTGTGAGGCTGTCCACTGCGATTATCTCTAAGCAGACAGCCGCGTTCCTCTTTACCACCTCGGCACCTGGCGCGTAGGAGGCTCAGGAGGAGATTCCTGATGAATGAACTAACGTTAGTTAGTCACTGGAGGGTCCCCACAGGGGCGGGGCTTGCTTAAAGCAGTTCTCGGAGGAGGGACAGAGCAGGAGGGCATTTTAGGCCAGGGAGAGGGGGAAGCTTTCTCTCTCTCTCTCTCACACACACACACACGCCTCCGTTTTAACCCGCGCCGGGCTTCTCACCTCACAGCCTGCAACTCCTTCCCAGCGTCTAATTCAGATCCCTCCTACTGTGGCGGAAGTGCACGGCCGCAGCCCCTCATCCTTCCAGCCCGATCTCCCCGGGGTACTTGCTGAGGCGGGCTCTCTGCAAGGGCCCGACTCTGCCCTGGCCGGTCCGGACCCGGTCTCCCGATCATCCAGAAAACTACAACTTCGCTTGGGAGCAAATGGAGGCTCCTGAAAAATAATAATAGCGTTGCCTTATCTCCGGCCCGCACATTCGCGGACGCCCGGCTCCGGGCGGGGAGGCGACGCCGTTGGAGGCCAGGGCTTGGGACTCGGAGACCCAGGCCCGGGGCGCGCGGGGCGTGCGGGCCGCGAGG
>NW_007728108.1:218132-219662 GCF_000696425.1 Galeopterus variegatus | reverse complement strand
CGGGTGCGGCCGGTCGCGGGCGGCCGCCGACCGGAGAAGGTGGGTCTGGGGGCTCTTCTCTCGCCTGTTCTTCTCTCTCTGGCTCTCTCAGTGGACGATGCGGGAGTCGTCGCCGAGTGCGGGAGTTGGGGGGTGAGGAGCGAAGGGAGGAGACCCCGCGCTCCGTCCGCTGCCCCATTGCGGAATCCCTCGCCCTGGCAGGCCCAGACCCCCCTCCAACCGAAGCTCCTCCTTAAAGCCCGGCTCTCCGGCTTGTTCCGATGAGGAGGGCCGGAGAAACGCAGGCCCCCTCCCCGCTTCGTCCATTGTGGGGTCCCCAAGGTATCAGCCTGCGCACCTTTTTGACGTGGAGCTGATTTGCAGAGTTTCACAGTTTCAGAAAGGCTGCCCACCATGTGGACCTTCTGAGCATCAGGACGACCCTGGGGGTGCCCCGAGGGGCTGCGGGGAATTCCGCCAGGAGTTGAGGGCGGGAGGTCGGGGGTTCGGGGAGCTCATTGTTGGTTTAAGGGAACGTTACCGCTGTTGACGCTGAGATGGAGGAAGAGGATAAGGGACTTTGACCCAAGTGTTGTAGGAAAGTAGAAAAGGACAAGAGTGGGAAGAGGAAACCTGGTTTGCCAGTAGGATAGGTGGCACCCCTGGTTCCCTGAGGGTGCAGGCGTGCATAGCCAGAGGAAATAGAGATAGGGAGCTCTGCCCCCACATTGGGCACTACTGGGTTGGACCAATGAGCTCCCGCCGCTGAGGTGCCAATCAACAGAAACTGCCAGGGCTCAGCAAGTGACCAAACTCCTCGAATCCAGCTGGGAGGACTTCAACCCACGGAATGTAACTCTCGGTGCTCTTGAGTCATACTGTTGCTGGAACTCGCTCCACCCTCTTTACTAAATAAACCGGCCTCTGCTTTTCACGTCTAGCCTGACTCGTGGAATTCTCTGTTCGAGACACCAAGAACTCGAATTTAGCTGGTGAAACCTGCAGTTTCCCACATCATCTTGGTTCTCTGATCAGGAACCCTGCAGTTTTCCTGTAACATCTTGGTGTATTGGCTGGGATACAAAAAAGTAACTGCTTTTCTTTACTACTGCTTTCACTTTTGCTATTTTCTTTCTACCTCCCCCACTCCCCCCCACACCTCCAACCTCTCTCTGAGCCACAGCCCCCGCCAGCGAGATTGCACCCGGCCCGCTTGGCTTGGCTCCACTCAGCGTGGGCAGGCGAAACTGGCGGGTCTGCCCTTTCTCTGGCTGACGTCCTCCCCGGCTGCCTCCTTTGCTGCTTCGACATGAAATCAGCATTGAGGTAAGAGCCCCATGCTCTTCAGTCTGTGGAGGCTTATTTTTCACAATTATATATTTCCCAGGGAAATATTACCCTACCACATGAAATGTTTCCTCCCCGATTATTACACCTGCCCTGTTGCGTTTGCGATCTGCTTAATGCTCTGCTAGCTGAGGTTTTGTTTTTGAGAAAAAGGTGGAACCATATGACATAGGTGGAAGAGCCCCCCCCCCCCCCCCCCCCCCC
>NW_007728108.1:189898-217884 GCF_000696425.1 Galeopterus variegatus | reverse complement strand
CCCCCCCCCCCCCCGACAATTTCTCTGTAGTGGTGGGATATTGCCCATCAGTTGTTAATGAGGTGCATCTGGGGATCTTTAGACCAAGGGGAGTCTGGTGTGCTACTGGGCAGTTCCTCCTGGTTCCAAATGGTGCCTTGAAGAAGGGTCTCACAGCTGAGCACATCCAGGTGGACTTTGTAATTCTGGGTCTTAGTGAGGAGAAAGCCACTTTTCTGAAAAGTGGAAGCAGAATGCCTCCACCCCTGCCTGATGGGTTATAAGTCAGACTCTGTTAACCAGCTCATAGATATGGAATGGAAATTTGGAGTGACATCTGGGAGCAGCAGATTAGAGCCTTTTAATTTAGCTGCAGTTTTGTTCTGAATTTCGAATTCAAGTGCTATTTTTAACCCCATATTCATCAGAATGGCAATAACTGGCATGTTTTATGTTCTTGTGAAGATGAGAAGGGCTTTCACACTTAGCCCTTCCTTTGGGGTTTATTTGAGGTTATTCTGAACTATCATGGGGAAGAGACTGGCTTCCTTTTTATCTTGTTTTTGGTTTGTGCATTTCTTTACATTGGTAAGGGGAGGGTTGATTGATATGCATTGGCAATCCTCTGTTTTCTGTAACTATTTTCAGGAAATGAGAAAGACTACAGAAGAAAAAGCTTGAGAAATCAAAATGGTGTCAACACAGTCTGGCTTCTCATTTGCTTATCAATAGAAGATATATTAATGGAGGTGGTACCAATTGTACATAAATACACAACTTAGCAAATCACATATCTGAATAGAATCCAAGTTGAGGAACAGGACCATATAAAGTGGAACTAATGTCCAACCAGGTAAAATGTAACTAGTAAAAATGTAATTGCGTTAAATGACTTGTGAAAGCCAATAATTTATTACCATCTGTCATTTTTAAAATGACAGTTGCATGAAATGGAAATAATAAATAAGCTAAGTATTTTTTGAACATTCCATGCTCAAAGCCCATCAGGATGGCTTGAGCACATGTAGTTTCTCATCACAGTCATAGGAAGTCTAACAATGTCATCTTTTATTTCCAAAAGATTATGATGTGTTTGTGGAACAAATTCTGCTATTTTGTAGGGAGCTTCCTTGACACTTTAGCACCCCATTACTCATGATATCGCAGAGTGTTTTAGTAGTGGAAGCTAACAGTGAAGGCATGGTCTTTCTTGTTGTGAAAGTATGAGGTTAAATATGCTGCCAAGTACTGTCCCCTGAAACAACTCCATGGTTTTGAAAGCAGGGAAGCAGCAGTCTTGGGAAATATAAGAGTAAAGATTGCAGCCCAACAGCAAAGCTTAAAATTTTCTCCTGTAAATCACTTAGGAACAAAAGAGGCAATCAGACCCTGGTGTTTTTTGACAGGTGGGATCTTAATTAGGGTAAAATCTATTAGTGATAATTAAGAAAGGATATAACCTTGCCAGCTGGAGTGCATTAGAACCAGCATGGAGTGTTTCAGCTGATCCCAGTTCGTCTGTGGCTTCCCCTTCTCTGGGTGATTGCTCCTAGGGGTGCCTCCCTCACAGGCTGTGGGTGTTCCATTTGGCCTTGCTCACATCTTGGGAGTCCAGGTGCAAAAGGTTTATGAAAAACAACAGGATTAAGTACATGATTACCCTGTAAACTCCTTGTTAAGGGAACCTCCACCACCTATCTCCCAGGATATTACATTTGTTTGGTAGACTTTTTAAAATTTCAACTCATCCCATAGTCTGGGCTGTCATACTTGTGGAATAGCATTGTTATCAGTGGGATATTAATTGCTATTAATTGCATTCCCTTCTTCCTACTCGGACAGATCTTGCTTCCCACCTTCACTTCAGGGCCTAGCACAAGTTAACCTACTCCTGTGTTGGTTTGGACTAATTCACTGTAAGGAGCCAATAGCAAGCATTGTTATGTTGAGTTACTTTTATAAAGCATAGGATCATGAGTAAGGAGCCAAAGTCAGTCTTAGGGGAAGGCAAAGGAAAAGGCCCTGGGGCTGATCATAGGGCTGGAGATGTCTGGCATCACAGACGACTCTTCTTCGGGGATGCCCAAGAAGGGTATAAGTATACTAAGGAGGAATCCAATTGGGGACGCCCACAGATCCTCAAGGGCAAAATGCCCTACTACAGAGGACACTCTGGAGAGGATTTTGACCCAGGGATCATTCCCTTAGACATTACAGGTTTGACCCAGATAATCTGAAAATGCTTCATCTTTTTTTTTGTAAGGAGACTTGGCCTCAGTATAAGCTTGGGGACCAAGAGCCGTGGCCTCTAAATGGGAGCCCCAATTACAACATGATCTACCAGCTAGATCTGTTTTGCAAGAGGCAAGGGAAATGGTCAGAGATTCCTTATGCCAGGCCTTCATGGCTCTGCATCGTGGACCCCTCATATGCAACAGAATTTCGAAGATTGATTCCAAAAAGCCACAGTCGCAGATCTAACTGAAGGCCCCCTGCTTCAACATCCACCTCTCTCAGGGAGAAAATAGACCCCCTCCATATTGTACAATGTCTACTGCCTCTGCCCCTGCAGCCCCTCCTTAGCCCTTCCCATACAAGAAGTGGCACTCTGTACCCTGCTTTGTCCCCTTCAGCCATCCTCCCTCTCTGGGAAGTGGCAGGTGCTGAAGGCACCATTATGGTCCAAGTTCCCTTTGCAACAACAGACAGCAATGAAAAGAAAAATTGAGAAAATATTGGGAGGACCCTGATAAATTTACAGATGGGTTCTGGACCCTATCCTTGGCTTTTGACCTCTCCTGGAGGGACGTCCAGTTTATTCCTTCAACTTGCTGTACCCCTATAGAAAAAGACTGCATCTTAGAAGTGGCATGGAAAGAAGCAGATGAAATCTTTGCTAGAACCCCCCAGGGAAAGTATCCAGGAAGAGAAACTGTCTCCATGACTGACCCAGATTGGGATTACAACACAGAGGGAATGATGAGAAAGGCAAAGTTCTTAGAAGCTCTGATAAGAGTCATGAAAAAAAAGGAATACAAAAACCTGTAAATTATGATAAGTTGAGGGGGATCATCCAAGAAATGGACAAAAACCCTGCAGTTTTTTTTGATAGATTAGAAGAAGGATTTCGAAGGTCACCATTTTGGATCCATTCTCACCCGAAGGCTGAGCCCTGATGGGACAGTAAAGCCCCTGATGTTAGACGTACGTTGCAGAAGTTACAACTGGGGCTACAGACAAATCAGACTATTACTCAATACATCTGTCATTGCATTTAACAATCATAATCTTGAGGAGGGAAGGAACAGTGCAAGGAAAAATGACAGGCCAAAATTAATGGCTGTTGAAATTGGCAAAGCCCTTGAGACCCAGAGACCATCCAAGGGTATACCTAAAGGCCAAACAAAAAAGGCCACGTGTTCCTGCTTCAAGTGCAAAAAGAGCAGATATTGGGCTAAGGAATGTATCCAACCACACCCAGCAACATGTCACCTTTGCCAACGTACTAAAGATGATCCCTGGCACTGGAGATATGACTGCCTGTGCTCCTAAAGAGGGGGCTGTTGGTCAACAAAAGCTCTAGTAGTCCAGGAAGGAGAGACAAGGGACTGAAGAGGGCCAGGGCTATCCTCCTCGCCACTGTCCAGGAGCATCTTAATAGTCAAGGAACCCCTGGTAACTCTGGATGTTATGGGTAAGCAAATTCACTTCCTTTTGAATATAGGGGCAACTTACTCTGTCCTTCTTACCTTTGTAGGGAAACCCTCCTCATGATCCACGATTGTCATAGGTATGCAGGGGAAGAAAAAGATCAGCTACTTCACTCCTTCTTTGACTTGCTGAAACAAAGAGGACCTTTGGTGATCTAAAACAAACCCCAACTAAGGCCCCTGCATTGGGGATCTCTAATCTGCTTAAACCCTTTACTTTGCATGTTGCAGAGAAAAGAGGAATAGCTCTGGGCATCCCGACTCAAAGTTGGGGACAGAGCTATGGCCCATAGCGTTCTTTTCAGAGACTTGATGGTATTCCTAAAGTCTGGCCTGGCTGCCTTAAAGTAGTGGCAGTTACCACTTTATTGGTAGAAGAGGATGCAAAAATAACTAGGGAAAAGCCTTTAGAGTTGTTGACCCCTCATCAGGTTAAGTAAGTCCTTGAAATAAAGGGACATTTATGGATGACAGGGGAAAGATTGGCCAAGTATCAGGCAATTCTCATAGATAACCCTGGGGTGACTCAGCCTGCAGTCTGTTAAATCCAGCCTCTCTTATGCCAATTGACTCCTCCCCCATCCATTGGGGATGAGTATATACTGTATCCCAAATCCATGCAAGGAGGCTGAATTTAAAAGATCAGCCCTTACTGAACCCAGAAGACAATTGGTTTACCGATGGGAGCAGCTATATTCTCCACGGGGAGAAAAGAGCAGAATACGTAGTAGTGAGAAAAACTGAAGTTATAGAGGCTTAGCCCCTAGCTCTGGGGACTTCAGCACAGAAGGCCGAAATTATTGCCCTCACCTGAGCCCTGACCTTGGGGAAAGGAAAAAGACTAAATATCTATACTGACTTTTTTTTTTTTTTTAAGATGACTGGTAAGGGGATCTTAATCCTTGACTTGGTGTTGTCAGCACCACACTCTCCCAAGTGAGCCAACCGGCCATCCCTATATAGGATCTGAACCCGTGGCCTTGGTGTTATCAGCACCACATTCTCCCAAATGAGCCACGGGCCGGCCCTAAGTATCTATACTGATTCTAAATATGCCTTCCTTGTACTTCATGCCCACAAAGCCATTTGTAAAGATAGAGGATTACTAACCATCAAACAATCTCCATTAAACACGGGCTTGAAATTTTACAGCTATTAGAAGCAGTTAACCTACCAAAGGAAGTAGCTGTTATATATTACAGAGGGCACCAGAAGGAAAATTCTTCTATAGCAAGAGAAAATCAGAGAGGCTAAACTGGCGGTAAAACAACCTCTAACCCAAACTGCTCTATCCTTCTTTCTCTTAAAAGGGGGAACGATGGGGCCGGCCCGGTGGCGCACTGGATAGTGCGCCGCTTGGGAAGCGCGCGGCGCTCCCGTCCGAGGGTTCGGATCCCACGTACAGACCGGCTCCCGCTCACTGGCTGAGCGAGGCGCGGGAGCAACGCCGAGGCTTGCGATCCCGTTGCCGGTCCCCGGTCCGGTACGGGGGCAACACTGAGGGTTGCGATCCGTTGCCGGACACGGAAAAAGACAAAAAAAAAAAAAAAAAAAAAAAAAGGGGAACGATGACTCCACAGTATGCCCAAGCAGAAGAAGAGAAGGCCCAAACTGAAGGGGGCTATAAACAAGGATCATGGTGGATGACAGAAAACAGACTCTTGCTCCCACAGACAATCAAATGGAAGGCTATTAAGGTTCTACACGATGCCTTCCATTTGGGTAGAGAGGCAACCTTGGCCATGGTCACTTGTCTGTTTACAGGCCAGGGTCTAGCATAAACAGTTAAACAGATTTATAGGGCCTGTCCTCTGTGTGCTTACAACAACTCGGGGCCAAGGATGCCTCCATTGATGGAGCCAGTCCAATAGAGGGGTGCATATCTAGGAGAAGACTAGCAAATTGATTTCACCCATATTTCTCCATGCTGGGAATATAAATATCTGCTGGTTTTCATAGACACTTTTTCTGGATGGATAGATGCTTTTAAGATTAAAATTGTGAACCCAGCCAAAAAGAGAAAGATCATTCTATATACAATTCTTAGACAAATGAGGTCAATTTAACATAGATTTTTTTTTTTTTTTTTTTTTTAAATTTGAGAAAGCATCTGGTACAGTGTATTTTTGTCCTGGAGTAAAGTGACTGGCTATTTGGGAAGTAGGAAGTATAGGACAAAGGCAGAAAGTCTGAGTAAGTCGAAATATTTGCGAAGGGTGAATTTATGAAGTAGAAAAATTGGCTAACATTAAAAGCAAATTATGGGGGCTGGCCTGTGGCTCACTTGGGAGAGTGTGGTGCTGATAACACCAAGGCCACGGGTTCAGATTTCTATATAGGGATGGCCGGTTAGCTCACTTGGGAGAGCGTGGTGCTGACAACACCAAGTCAAGGGTTAAGATCCCCTTACAGGTCATCTTTAAAAAAAAAAAAAAAAAAAAAGCAAATTATGTATAAGTTTTTCTAAAAATTGAGCATTAATGTTAAAAGTACTCTGATGCAAGGTTAGAGTTTGCTCTCCTGTGTTGAAACAACCAAATTTCCTGAAAGCACTTACTGCCCTTAATAGGAAGAGTTTTCTTTTTTTTTTTTAATCTTTTAGGTAACTGGCCTAGGAAATGTATTCTGTGTTTTATCAGGACAATTTCTTGTGCTCTCTGCCTTTGAAATCCTTTGTCACTTTGCTTTTATTTTATAATGATTTATGATCCTATTTGATTAGGTGTTTCAAACCTTTGTTGTTTGACAGACTTCTCAAAACCAAATTCTAAAAATTAAATCTTTTTGACTTGGACTAACTCTGAGATGTTGAAAAGGCCCTGGAACTTCTTAAAGGATCTATAAAAGAGATATCAAAAACTAATTGGACTTGTCTGATAAGTGAAATTAAATGGGAAGCATGGTCAATACATGAAATGGTGTTTGACTTTTTTTGATTTATATAGATACGTTGATATGTGTTCCAAAATTGTGTAAGGTTCTTAGAGGTTCTGTGTCTTGATGTAGATGCTATCAGTCATAATCTTGGTTCAGTTATAATTTTCAAATGTTATATCTTCAAAAATTTCATGGAGGAAACCTTGACAGGTACAGGTTCCTGACAAACTTTTAGCTCATTCCATTGGATGAATTTCCAAAAATTCTAATGAAGAAACTGATGGGTTTGTGAAATTGCTAACCAAAGACAAGAGTTGAAACTGTTTATGAGCATTCAGAAGGAAACAATAGTAAACCTGTTATTAGATCCTAGCCTTGTCTTTTAATCTGTTATTGAAGCTTGTATCTTCCAAGCTATAACAGTTCCACATCAGGATGATCATGCAACAAAGATATGAACCCTTAGAACTGCCACTGGCCCCTACTGCACACTGCACGGGCCAGACACCAGTTCACCCACTAGCACGCTTTGGGCTGAGCACAACCATTTGCCCCTAGTCCAACTCTACTACTTAGACCAGGTAGGGTGAGAGTTTTGTGATCCCCAGTAGGTAGGGCCAATGCCCATTTTCAGTGAAGAAGCAGCTATAAAAGATGGACCATTGTCCTTCTACAACCCATAAAGATTTATGGAGATCATATCTCTCGGGGAAAAGGTTGTAGGAAATTAGAAAAGGACAAGAGCAGGAAGAGGAAAACTAGTTGGTTGTAAGTAGGATAGCTGGTAAGGATGTAGTTCTCTGAGGATGTAGACATGCACAGCTGCAGGAAATAAAGACAGGGAGCTATGTCCCCACGTTGGGCACCATTCAGATGGCCCAATGAGCTCCCACCAGCTGTGTCAATCAACAGAGACTACCAGGGCTCAACCAATGACCAAACATCATGAATCCAGCTGAGAGGACTTAAACCCCCAGGAATGTAACTCTTGGTGCTCTTGAGTCACACTATCGCTTGAGCCCGCTCCATCCTCTCTGAAGTGTACTCTCTCTTTACTAAATAAACTGTCCTTGGTTTTTCACCTCTTGCGTGTCTCGTCCAGTTCTTTGTTCGAGATACCAAGAACCTGGATTTATCTGACGAAACCTGCAGTTTCCTGCAACATTTTGGTTCCCTGACCAGGAATCCCACAGTTTTCCCGTAACACAAGGTCATGTGGTAGTGAGGGGCAAGCAGGAATTAGGGCTTCCAGATCCAACCCCCAAGACAGGGCTACTCGCTGCTTCCCTTACCTTATGCTGAATATGGCCTGAATTCTCAAATGGATCTTCTTGTGCTCATCCTTAATTTTTCAGGCTCCAGAGCTTAGGAGAAAGTGTGTCCCTGGCCCCTGAGCAGGGATGATTCACACCACTCATTCTCCATCTGCCCCACACTGAAGTTGGACTCTCCCACAGATGAGAAGACAGAAAAGTCTCCATCTACTAGAGGACAGCTACTGCGGGTCCCTCTGGTCTTCCTCAAATCCTGTTTCAAGAGCAAACAAAAGGAAACCATTTCTCCCAAAGAAAGTGTCCAGGCCGAGTTAGTGGGAGAAGATGGTTGGACTGAGGCACCGGCTCCCCTAGTCCTGTTACTCTTCTCATTCCTTGGGCCTTGGGCATCTCCATTTTCTCCTCTAAATTACTGAAATAATCACTTCTGACTGGCATAGTTAGTGAGAGCCACTGTTTGTCAAATTCCTGGGATTCTGTGACTTTAGCAGGAAATGGGCCAAGCATGGGAGTGAAGCTCTTGTTTGTGAACAATGATTGTTCTCCCAAATGACAGCCAGAGGCAGGCAGGGCTACCCAGAGATCTTACCTGGAGCGTGTACATACTGGTAGGAGTCACGATCTTTGACTTATCTGGAGTCAATGTTTATAGGATTTAATGCACACCCCTCTCTTAGGAGCTGTAGCCAGGAACCATGGCCTGGAAGAGAGGCACTGGGAGGAACCAAGGATCATCAAAGGCAGGTCATACTTAGGTGCTTTAGCAAAGAACCCAGCTTGTGGCACTCTGGAGTGGTCCTGTTGTAATTCCCAGCCCTGGGACTGGCCTGGAAACAAGTGTTAGTGTTTGAGAATTGGTGCTTGAAGCTCTACCCCCTGCAACCCAAAAGCAGGTAAAATGCAGGGCCCAGAGATTGCTGGCACACAGCACAGGGTTAATCCTCACTACCCAGTCCAGCTCCTTCCCTTAAAGTGATATCTTCCTACAAAGCTGTCCCTCTCACTGTTAACCCTTTAAGGCTCAGAATATGCCTTTACTTTGTGTTTCTTCTGCATTTATCTCAGTGCAGGGGTTAAGAGTCTGGGTCCTGGAATCAGTACCTGAATTAAATCCTGCTTCATTAATTCCTAGCCAGGTGACCTCAGACCAATATAATCTTTCTATGCCTCTGTTTCCTCACCCAGAAAACAGGTGTGATGCTGTCTACCTCATATTGTGGTTGTGGGGGGATCATTTAGTCATTTAGCAAACATGTACTGAGCACCTACTAGGCACTTGCAGTGCTTGGCACCCTTCTAGGTCCTTGGGTACATCTGTAAACACAACTGGCTATTGGGGGAGGGGGCAGTAAGCAAAATCAATAACATGATGTGCTATGTTTGATCTGTGGTATAGAGTAAAAGCAGAGTGGAGCAGCATCAGGGAGACAGGCCTGCTGGGGAGGGGCTGGTTATGGAATTAAAGAAGGGCAGGGCAGGCTTCACTGTGAAGGTGACATTTGTGATGAAGGAGTTGACCAAGCTCATAGGGGGGTGAACAGTTTCCCAGCTGAAGGCCACCTCAACGGCAAAGGCCTTAAGGGTGTGTCCAAAGCAAGGTGGCCATTAAGTGAGGGGAGAGGGAGTGTCAGCCAGTGGGGGCGTTGAAGGCTGTAGAAAGGTGTTTTCCTCTGTACCAAATAAGTTTGTATCAAATACCAGGATGAAGTACTGGGAAAAGGACACTGCATGTAAACCCCACTCGATGGCTGTTAAAGGGCTGGTTGGTTATTCAGTTGGTTAGAGCATGGGTGTTATAACACCAGGGTCAAGGGTTCAGATCCTCTTACTGGCCAGCTGCCAAAAAAAAAAAAACCCCAGAAAACAACAAAAAACCATTGGCCCTCCTCATGCCCAATGTGTTTATTATTAGGTTCAGAGAGGACTACCTAACTAAGATGGTGCCACCCGAAGATACTCAGAATGGCGGTTCCCACCCTACCGGACTTCCCTGTAAAATAAAAAGATGAGCTCATAACCGCAACAGAACTCCATGCCATTGGTCCCCTCTGTAACCCTACTTTACATACTAAGGGAACCAATAATCGCAAACCTAAAAATCACCTAATTAACATAAGGCCTCAGTAACTCCCATTGGATATTTCATTTAACTTCTCATTAACATAAGGTATGGCTAATCAGCACAACATAGCTCACCACAGGAAGAAATATAAGCCCAACCCTGGGGGTGGGGGTGGGCAAAATGTTGGGCTAGGTTCAGTCCCCATGCTTCCCCCAGGCTACCTGTGCCGAGGAACTCGCCTGATTTCTTGTCTTGGTACCAATTCTTTCCAGACCTTCATTTATTTGGTTCATTTTACGTTGCTGATTGTGCATATACCTATGAAATGCTTGCAGTGTGCCAACAATTATTACATCTTGGGGGAGAGACCAAGGTAGACAGAAGAAAGATCCCCGCTTCAAGAAACCTGAGGGGCAATCAGATAACTCTGCAGTATAATGCCATTAATGATAGGTGCCATGAAAAAAACAAAACAGGGTAAGGAGGAGCGTGCTGGGGTGATCAGGTAGGGCCTCTCAGGAGGTGATGTTTGGACATTTGACAGGAGAGCTGGGAAGGGGGTGTGTGCCTGAGCAGAGGTGAGTGGGAAAATCATTTCAGCAGAGGGAACTGCATGTGCAAAGGCCATGAAGCAGGAGCTTTCAAGGCTGGGTAGAAGAAGAGCTAGAGAAGGGTGAGGCTGGAACCTAGTGAGTGGATTTTATGCTCCAGTACTTTATAAGACGGTTTCAAATAGGGGCACGGCCTAATGGGATCTTTACTTTACCAAGGTCACTGTATAGAACAGTGGGACAGAGGAAGCTGGGGGTCCCTGTTAGAAGCTGCTGCAGATATCTAGGCAGGGTATGTTCCTTTCCTGGAGGTGGAGCTGGTGAGCAGTGGCTTGATTCAGGCTCCATATTAAGGCAGAGGAGAGATTTCCCAGTGGCATGCTGCAGGGCATCAGAGGAGTGAGGGAAGGCTGTGGTTTGGGCCAAACTGGATGACTGAGGATTCCTCTAGAGATAGGGTATGATGGAGAAGCAATTTTTGGGAAGGGTCAGAGGATGATGGTGAGTTTGGGACTTTCTGGTTTTGCGATACCTAATGGACAAGTAGTGGTGAATCTCCAGGAGAAAGCCATGACTGAGGTGGAAATCTGGAGTCACAGCATTTAGCAGAAGTTGAGATCTTGAGAGGGGAGAGGGTTGAGTGTGAGTTGAGAAGCAGCCTTGGGAGGTGGGGGGTGGACCCTGGGAAATGCCAGCATTGGACATTGGGAAGCTGAGGGGGAGAGAAAGAAGAAGGGGGAAGAGGACGAAAGGAAGAGGGAGGGTCAGGGGAAGAGAGGAAGGGCTAACTAGGGGTTGTGAGCTACCAGGAGGTGAGGATGTTGTAGTCATGGAGTTCTCCCAGTCATAAATTGGTATACCAAGCAGGACTGGGGAATTCTTGGTAAGAAATCTGGAGTCACTCTAAGGGAGGTGAGTGCTGGGGCATTTCATAGCTGTGGCAAGACTTTGGGGGAATCCATGTGTATTAATCTGTTTCTGTTGCTTACAACAAAATATTCAAAACTGGGTGACTTATAAAGAAAATGAAATTTATCGCTTATAGTTTTTGAGGCTGGGAAGTCCAAAGTCCATCTGGTGGTGGTGACAGTGACCCAGGTGTCTCACATTGCAGGATGGTGGAAGGAGAGAGAGCAGAGAAAGAAAGACTCTCCTCTTCTTTTAAAGCCCTCAGGACCACACCCCTGACCACCATTTTTATTCCATTCACTAGGACACAGCCATACAATCCAGTCACCTCTTCAAGGCTTCACCTTTCAATTACCATAACAGGATTTCCTACCCTCTTAACAGTCACAGTGGGAGCTAAGGTTCTAACACATAAAACTTGGGGACACCGTGCAAGCTTTGGTGAGTTTTGGGAGTACATAATTCAATCCACTACATTGTGTTTCCTGTGTATGCACAGCTGTTCTACTGTGTCAGTCACCCCAGCTCCATGAAAGGCAGGGCTGCTTGTTCACTTTTCAGTCCTTGCATATTTTCTCACTTTTGCTCCCCAACAGGATTGCCTTTGTTGTTGTTATATTGTATTTTTTTGTTTTTGTTTTTCATTTTCGATAGTTTTGATTTGAAGTTGATTGAATCCGTGGATGTGGAACCCGTAGGATTGACTGTTTTAGAGAGAAACGCTTTGGTCATTGCAGTACCTTGAATGTTTCCATGAAGATGAGTTTGGTCTTTTCTGATTTTCTTGAGTCTCCCCAACTTCAAATAGGGTGACTGGTACTTGGGTGAATACATGCAGATCCTGCAGTGTCGTAGGGTGACATTTTGGGTGATCTGTTGGAGGGGGAAACTTCTTTACTTTCTATTCTGAAACTTTATGTCTAGCTGTCCCTTGTTTGCACTGTAAATTAGAAATATCTAAAAAAAGAAAAAAACCGAACTGTCAATTCTGTTCAGCTTTCTTCCAACTTGCTCTTTTAATCACATTTCCTGAAACTCAGGTCACCTTTGACAACTCCACTTTCCTGTTCTTATATCTAGTGTTTGTCAATTGATATGAGGTCCGGCAGCTTCACTGTCTCTTACATTCATTTTCTCCTCTGCAACTGCACTGAGAAACCTGAACCTATGTCCCAGAGCATGGACCCATCCTGGATTCCACATCCTGATGTATGTCCTGATCCCATCTCGGAGCACAGACCCCTTCCTGTCATCTCCATCTCCGTGCAGCACTCACTCAGTTGCAGATTAAGTCACATGACCGTGCTCTCTCTACCTTGGGTATTTTCCCTCCATCAGATCCACATACAGAGAAATCCCATTCCTGTCCCCTTGCTGTGTGAGTTACTTCAGTTGTGGGAGGTGGTGGATTAATTTCCCCATAAACTGTTGATATAACACCTGGCTTATATGTATAAAATAAAATCTGGTATGTAAGTACCTCAGCACAGAGCTAGAGATACTTAACAGGTGCTTGTTCATTGTAGTCCTTCCTTCACCATTAGCTGCACATAAACTTTTAAACTTTTTAGTGTTTGACATCTCTCATTTTAGACTACCTTAATTTGCCTTTCTGCCATTGAACACTGTAATGGTTAATTTTAGGTGTCAGTTTGACTGGGCTAATGGATGCTCAGATAACCAGTAAAACATTAAATCTGGATGTGTCTGTGAGGGTGTTTCCTAAACAAAGAGATTAGCATTTGAGTCAGTAGACAGAGTAATAAAGATCTGCCCGCACTAATGTGGGACCATCCAATCCATTGAAGGCCCAGAGAGAACAAAAAGGCAGATGAAGGGAGAATTCTCTTTCTCTTCTTGAGCTGGGACATCGTCGTCTCCTGCCTTCAGACACTGGGGCTCCAGGAACTTGGGCCTTTGGACTTAACACGAGTTTCTCAGGCCTTTGGCCTCAGACTGGGAATTACACCATCAGCTTCCCTGGTTCTCCAGCTTGCAGATGGCGTATCATGGGATTTCTCAGCCTCCATGATCATTCGAGCCAATTCCCATAATGAATCTCCTCATATCTATTTGTATATCTGTCTCTATATCTGAGTCCTATTGGTTCTGTTTCTTTGAAGAATCCTGACTAATACAAACACTGCCCACCAATTATTTTTGCTCCAGCATATAGCATTCTGAATTACTCCTTATTCCTCAGACATTCTAAGTTCTTTCATTAAGTCTTTTAAACATATCATGATCTGTTCTAGGAATTCCCTGGTACTCTGTAGCTCCTGGTTCTTTTAATTTTGTCAGCCTCCCTCCATACCCGTTCCCTCAGACCCAGTTCACTGCATGTGCTAATAGGGGTGGCAGGGAGAGTCTGGGAATGCATAGAATTGTGTCCACTAATGAGATATGTTGAACTTCTAACCCTTAGTTCCTGTGAATGTGACCTTATTTGAAAATAGGGCCTTTGCAGGTGTAATCAAGTTAAAAATTATACTGAATAAAGGTCATGCTGAATTAGGGTAAGCCCTAAATCCAATGACTGGTGCCCTATAAGCAGGCCATATGGAGACAGACACACAGGGGGCAGGCCCATTTGGAAATAGGGCCTTTGCAGGTGTAATCAAGTTAAAAATTATACTGAATAAAGGTCATGCTGTATTAGGGTAAGCCCTAAATCCAATGACTGGTGCCCTATAAGCAGGCCATATGGAGACAGACATATTTGAAAATAGGGCCTTTGCAGGTGTAATCAAGTTAAAAATTATACTGAATAAAGGTCATGCTGAATTAGGGTAAGCCCTAAATCCAATGACTGGTGCCCTATAAGCAGGCCATATGGAGACAGACACACAGGGGGCAGGCCATGTGATGACAGAGGCAGAGATTGGGGTGATGTGTACAAGGCCAGGAACACCATAGTTAGCTGGTGGCTCAGCCTGTTTTCTGTAGCTATAACAATACCACAGACTGGGTAATTTATAAAGAAGAGCCATTTATTTCTCAGTTCTGGAGGCTGAGAAGTCTAAGAGCACAGCTCTGACATCTGGCAAGGGCCTTCATGGTCACATCATAACATGGGAGGAGGGCAAGCAAAGTCTCTAGGTAGAGAAAATGGGGGCTGAACTTATCCTTTTATCAGGAGCCCACTCTGGAGATAAGTAAGACACTCCTGTGATAAAGGCCTGTTTATGAGGATGGAGTTCACCCTCATGACTTTAATCATCTCTTAAAGGTCCTACCTCTGAATACTGTTATAGTGACAATTAAATCTCAACATGAGTTTTGGAGAGGACAGTCAAACCATAGCAGCTGGCAATTACCAGAAGCTAGGAGGAGGCAAGGAAGGATCCTTTTCTAGAGCATTCAGAAAGAACATGGTCCTACAGATGTCTTTTTCGTGTGCATGTGACTGGCTGTTGTGGGGATCCGAACCTTTGACATTGATATTACAACACCATGCTCTAACCAACTGAGCTAACTGGCCAGCCTCTAGATGTCTTGATTTTAGATTACAGTCTCCAGAACTGTGATAAAATGAATTACTGTTGTTTCAGGCCACCCAGTTTGTGGCAGTTTGTGTGGCAGCCCTAGGAAACTCATACAAGGGTACTTCAAAAAGTACATGGGAAGATTCATAGTATCCTTTAATCCTATTTTTCCATGAACTTTTTGAAGTACTCTCATATGGATCTGAGCACACGTTCCCACTTAAACCTACTAACTTGGCCTACAATATTAGGAAACTTGTTGACATACTAATTTTCTGCTTGTTTTATAATGATTATTTCCAGTCTCTGTTCACATTCAATATCTCATAGACAAAACTGAGACCCTTTCCTGAGAATTGAAACTTGTCACCTTCAGCTTTTCCCATCCTGCCTTTTTTTTTTTTTTTTTTTTTTTGTCTTTTTCCGTGTCCGGCAACGGATCGCAACCCTCAGTGTTGCCCCCGTACCGGACCGGGGACCGGCAACGGGACCGCAACCCTCGGTGTTGCTCCCGCGCCTCGCTCAGCCAGTGAGCGGGAACTGGTCTGTATGTGGGATCCGAACCCTCGGGCGGGAGCGCCGCCGCGCTTCTCAAGCGGCGCACTTATCCAGTGCGCCACCAGGCCGGCCCTCCCATCCTGCCTTTTAAAATGTCCCACACCTCACCTGTGAAAATTTATCATGTCTCCCACCTATTGTCTCCTTTGCATTCTGGTTGTCTTTGTTGAGTTGTCTCTTTGGAATATCAAGATACTTGCTGATGGGCCGGCCCGGTGGCGCACTGCTACAGTGCGCCGCTTGGGAGCGTGGCAGTGCTCCCGCCGAGGGTTCGGATCCCACATACAGACCGGCCGCTCACTGGCTGAGCGAGGTGCGGGCGTGACACCGAGGGTTGCGATCCCGTTGCCGGTCCCGGTCCGGTACAGGAGCGACACTGAGGGTTGCAATCCGTTGCCAGACATGAAAAAAGACAAAAAAAAAAAAGGGGAAAAAAAAAAAGATAATTGCTGACAGACTTCACAGGCTTTATTTCTCTCCTCTCCGAGTTAACTCAATTAACTTCAATTCCATCTCAGAGCACAAACCCACCCATCTTGGATCCCACAGCCTGATGTATGTCCTGATGCCATCTCAGAGCAATTACTAGGTTTCACAGAGAACAGCCCCACTTGAGGGTGAGCAAATGGGGCTTATTCTGAACGACCTGGAAATTCCCTGGGCACAACAGGAAGAGGAAATAAGTAAGACTGACAGTGATGCAAAGAGGTAGTTACCTTGCTGGAAGAGGAACAAAATGCCTCCTTGGTGAGCCCCCCATGTACTGCCACCCCCCCCCCCCCCCCCAGATGACAGGAAGCTTCAGTCCCCTCCTGAGTGTTCACAGGCTGGAGGGAAAGCCTACAGGTAACACGGGTCCAGCGCAGTGCATGTGGAAGAGAACTAGCAGGCTGGGTGGGCCCACATTAGGTTTGGATTTCCTGCCCTGTCTACCTGGACAGGGACTGTTAGGCCGCGGGACTGTCACCAACTTTGGCTCAGGCACCTGGTTGCCAGGAGGGCTCGAGTGGGCCCTAACAGCCTCTGAAGGGTGGAATTAGGGGTCTCCGGTAGACCTCACCCACCACTCCTCACCCAGCGTAGGTGAATGGGAGAGGCCTAGAGGTGAAAGTTTATTTGCAAATTACTGCGCAGATATTAGAATTCAGTCTTTTCATTTCTAGGGCAGGAAATAGTTTAACAAATTTTTTAAAGGTAAAGTTTTCCTAGAGAATCCCCTTTAAAAAGAAAGTGTGTTTGTGCCCCTGGATTGTTCCAATGCTTTATTGGTGACAGAAATTAAGTGAATAATCAAGAGCAGAAATGTGGAACCGCCCGGGCTAGATTCTCAGATGAAAAGCTCACCACTGCTTGTGGGCAAATGACCTGCAGGACTGAGCTTCAACTTCTTTAACAACAGCTGCTTGTGAATTTGGGGGCATTGCTCCTTCTCTCCCCTTCTCTCTTTTCCGTAAACTTTGCTCATTCCCATTGCCATTTGCACATGTTCCCCCACGGATTTGTCACCCCACTTCCCCTGGGTGACGGAGATGCAAAGGATTACTCAAAGCCCATCTCTTCTGAGCAGTGAGAAGCCCCGAAGTGGTTAACTTCCCTGGGAATGCTCAAGCAAGAGGCAGCCCTTCCATTTTGGAAATTAATGTCGAATGGGGGTTTTCTTCCTGCATTTATTTTCCAGACCGGGAAGTTAGAGGAAGAGAACAAAGGTGGGGTTATAGTTTAACAGTATAGGCTGGCAACTTTCAGTGAAACAAGCCAGATGACATTCCAGTAGACAAGAAAGTGGTCTTATCAACACAATCTTGATCTTAGCAAACATTCCTTCTTATATCAATTTCTCAGTATCTTTACATGACAATCAGTAACTAGTCTGTCTTTGAGCCAGCAACCTGCTGTGCCACAATTCTTATCTTGCAACAGAGACTTATAGCCTGAGGAAAATTTCTTGTCCTTGCAAGGTCAATATTTGAAACTGCAAGGCTTTGGAAAACCAGGCCCTGTGAAGTACATATGCTTTATAGTATATTCCACGTTTAACAAAGAGAAGGATTCCCGGCTTTCTTCAGAGCATCGAAGAGGAGCATGATGGGGGAGGGGGGGCAGATAGGGTATAAAGGATTTTTGTGAACTTTTAGAATATGTGAAAAAGTTCCTATTACAGAGGGACTGCTTTCTCTCATCTCACTATAGTAAGGGTAAGTATAGTTCCGTGAAATTTGTTCCCATCTTATGTATCCATGCATATATTCACACACGCTTGATATGGTGTTAAATGTATTTCTTTCTTTGGCTTTCAATTTTAAAAAGTGTGAGAGTACCACATTAGACCATGAGTTAAAGAGTAGTCTGTGGAATATATTATCCAAATTGTGTGTGGGATGAAAATGCCTTTCCAAGCTGCATTTTAGCATGATCTTATCAGTGTTTATTAAAGGGTGGTGGAAGCCCACCCGCATCAAAACTACCTAGGCTTATTAACACTGAGGCTTCCATGGTCCTAGAATTGCTGAGGCGGAGCCAAGAAATCTTCCTTTTTCATAAGATCAGCAGGTGAGTTTCTTAAACGCACGTTTGAGAACTACCGCTTTAAGAGATATTGGTACATAAAAGTTTTGCAGTAACCACCCTTGTGGACTCCATTGTATTTTATCGTAGAACAAAAGGGAAACTCCTCAGGCAGGAGAGGCAATAAAGCCTGAAGGATCACTCTGCCCATACCCCAAGTGGTGGGCTTTTGGCTTTGTGGGGCAGTGCACCTCCACTCCTCTCCTTTCTCCTCTCCAAGAATTGGAAGGTGAAGATGCCCCACCTTGTACCCCGCCCCCCCCGACGGGCAGTGGAGTAGGGCGTTTTATTATGAGCTCCATGCACAATACCTGCTCTCATTGCTTCTTAGCAGTTGTGTACCCTACTCTAAGAGTGGCTTGGGTAGGGAAAAGGCTGAAATAATTTTGCAAGCTGTTTCCTGTGCCTGCGGTCTCTTAGCTGCGATCCTGGGACAGCCAACCTCTCTGTGCCTCCCTGGCCTTGGGCCAAGGAGTGACCCCAGAACAGTCAAAGCCAAGGTTTTATACGAAGGAATCCAGGGCGTAAGGCTCGAAGCCTGCCCAGAATGGGCATCCAGAGGTCCTAGAAGACTGGACTGAATACCGGGTGGCAGAGGCACGATGCACCATGCCGCATGGGTTCCAGGCCACTGAGGCACTTAAGCAGCACAGGGGCTGTGAAGATGTCACATCTATTACCGTGACCAGTTGGAACATGCAACACTCGTTGAAAGGGTGACCTGTGGAGAGCCACCAGCTCTTGGCTTTTCTTTTTTTTAAAACAAAAATTTCAAGATCATGCATTTTCTTCCCAGAGGAGTCATAAATCCATCCTTTGCACAGTGGACTTCAGTTTAGCTGGAGGTGAATTTTTCCATCAGTTTTACTTCGCTGTGACCACCAGAGGGCGGAGAAGACATTTCCAAGACGATTGACTCCTGTTCAATAGTATCTGTAAGCCCAGCTAGAAAGTGATTCGGGAAGTGTTACACCACCAAGGCCTGGCTCCTGTAACAGTGTTGACCCTGCGCCCTAAATCTGTATTGCTGGAGAGCGAGAGCGACTCCCAGTGGAAATGCTTGCTGGTGCCCCCTGGCCCACACCCCCGCATGCCCCAGCCCAGCTCGCTCACACTTTCTTGCGCCCTGCGGGGAGACCTGATGTGTGGAGTCCTCAGCCAAACCGCATAGGCCCACCTGGCTGCCACGAGCTCAGGCACAGGCTCTCCGACTAGACCAACTCACTGTAGCACCATGGGGTGCCCTCTTGAAAAGTGTTTGCTTTTCTGCACACTAATGTGAAAGAGATTCACCTGTGACCTTCCTCACTCAGGTGGGCCTTTACTTTGCAGAAGCGAAGACATTTCAGGATCGTTTTTCCTCTTTTTTTTTTTCTTTTTTCCTTCTCCCCTCCGCCTCCTTAGTTTCCTCCCCTCCCACACTCTCTTCTCCTTCCCCTCCCCCCCTCCTTTCTCCCTCTTGTTATTTCTTACTCTTCTTATTGAATTTGGGATTGAAAAGTTTAGAGTGGAGTTCCTGAAGGAGGCCAGGATGGTGGGCCTCAGTCTTCCTGATATTTGTCCGTCTAATGGTTTTTGTTTAGAGTTGGTTGTGAGAAGGAAATCATAAAATTTTAGTATGGTGTACATATTTGTTCATTGTTGATACTGAGAGAAACATCCTCATCAGTCCAAGGTCAAAGGATGGACATGGAGACACGAGGTAAAGCGAAGCTAGACTTTAATTACGGCCTTGCAGTGTTCGGGTGTCTGACGGGCAGGCACACGGAAAAGGGCTGCAACAAGCAATTTATTTCCTAGTGCGCAAGTCCCTGCCGCCGCCGCCTCATTGGCTGAGAGTACTACAGGGTTCACAGTCTTCCCGGATGACGTCTAGAAGTACCCCAATTTATTATCCCCTTGTAGGAAATTTCTTTGTCTGAGGGCTCAGGACAAGCCCGTGAAAAAGATCCACTGAAACCCTGTGAAAGGTGAAACATTAGGGAATGAAGAGGGCAATAAAGGGCTAGTAACTCATTACCATCTGAAGGACAACTTTATCTATTCAGTGACCCCCCCCACCCCCTGCCCCGCAATGGTCTGGACCAGTCAGACAACTTATGGGCTGGGCCTGAATTATTTCTGAAGATGAATCACTTAGATTATTTTCTTACAGATACACATGTGAATGGTTACTTATCACATTTTTATCCCTCTCTATCATTTGGTGACTATCTTTCTAGATAAGTCTTTATATTCAAGTATTTTGAGGCATATTTTTTATCTAGGATGGCTCTGTTCATAGGGCTGAGGGTGAGTTGTGGACAAGGCATACAGAGTTCTTGTACTCTTGCAGCTTACACTGTGTGTGTGTGTGTATCTGCCTATATTACCTGCACAAATGTGTGTGTTTACCTGAACAAATGTGTGTGTGTGTGTGTGTGTATATATATTTACTTCATTTGGATCACGAGATACGCATATTAGGCACGCAGCTTTCTTCACTTAGCAGCACATCAGGCACACTGTGGATATGCCATGAAGTAATGATTCCTCATTCGTTGTTTTTACTCTCTTGGTACAACAAACAGTTCTTCCCTGGTTGCTCTTGGACATATATAATTGCAAATGAGTCAGAACTTCTTTAGGAGACGTGATACCTAGAAGTGGAATTACTAGATCAAAAGTTATTGTAAATTGTCCTTTTAGTGTACAATTCCATGTCACAATGTAAGAATATCTCTTTGCCTACATTGTTGTTGTCAACCAAAATTAAGGCTGTTGAGGCAGAAGTAATTTTGTAAAATTTATTGGGAGGCAAATGTGAGGATTGACCTGGGGAACACCATCCGACAGTCAGAGAAGTTTATTACAAATAACAAAAGCTTTATAAAAGAGAGAAAAGGCTGAAGAAAGTAGAAACAAAGAGTAAAAAGTGGATTGGTCTTTTCAAAGTTACTTTCTTTATAAGGTGGGTACAGGGAGACAGAACAATAGAAGAGTAATGTTTAAAGCAAAAGAAATTTCATTATCATACTTACTGGCTTGTTCCAGAAAATCAGTTGTTCTCTTTCTTCTGACTTCTGAGAAGGTCAGACCACAGTCTAAGTGAAGTGGAACTTAGCAGGGGTGATTCCATGTTGATTTTTAGTCTGGCTTTTTGGGGCCTAGTGCAGAAACTTAGTCATAAACAGTGGCCTTTGATAATTTTTATTTGACATAGTCGATAACATTATTAAACTTTTAAAGTTTTGGCTAATCTGACTGATAAAAAATGAGTCCTTATTTCATTTCCTAATCACTGGGTATTGGGAAAATAGAATAGTTTGATCAGGGTCCTTGCCTCAGGTCCAGTTGGGTGTGGTTTTAGCAGGTCCTTTGTAAGCAAATCGTGTGTGTGTGTGTGTGTGTGTGTGTGTGTGTGTGTGTGTGTGTGTGTGTGTGTAGTTACTGTGCATTTGTGCCAATGTATCTGTTTAGTTTTGTTGCTATTCTTGTGTTCTTCAGAGAGAGCGAGCGAGTAGAGAGGAGTTGGAGTGAAGCAGGTGGGTGGCCATCTGCCTCGGGCGTCTGCCTTGGGCGTCAGCCTCGGGCATCAGCCTGGCACAGCCATGCTTTCCAACCTGTGGCTTCCAAGGACCCTTTTGGCCAGTTACCTAGCTCATAGACCTGTGTGAAGGGGTCTGGTGACCCAGCCTGGCATGTGTGGGGTCTGGTGACCCACCCTGGCATGTGAAGGGTTTGTGACCCAATCTGTGAATGGGCTTGAGAGGTCTGGGTGCTCCAGACCCAGCCCTTGCTCAACAATCGGCCCAGTCGGGGTAGGATTACTGGCAGGTAAAAGAGCCCGACAATTGGTGTGGTCGAGTTGCTTTACAGTTGGCGTCATCAACAGGATTAAGAGCTAGACCATTGGTGCTGTGAGCAGGATTTCAGACATTAGCAGTAGCAACACAATTGGCGTAGTCAGGGCAGAAGCCAGAGCTCTACACTAGGAAGTCAAAAATATTTCCATATGGATAACCATTTTTGTGTTGATGACAGCCAGCATTCAAGATGGCACTGGTGAGTCCCTTCTCTGGTGTGGCCTGTGTTTACCCTGTGTGGCCCCCTCTCACATTGTACCATGTTGGTTTGTATGACCAATAGAATAGAGCAGAAGTGATGGAATGTCACTTCCAGTATTAGGTAATAAAAGGCAGTGGCTTTCATCTTGGTAGGGCCTTTGCTTGTTTGTTTCTGTTTCTCTCTTTCTCTCTCTTTCATTCTCTCATTCTGATCACTTGCTCTGGGGAAGCCAACTACTGTATCATAAGCAGTCCCATGGAGAGGCAGAGAGGCATGTGTGGCCAGGAACTGAAACTCCAGCCAGCAATCATGTGCCAAGTTGGAAGTGGATTCTCCAGACCCAGGCAGGCCTCAGATGACTGCATCTCATACCCCCAGCTCAAATGCAGCCTTCTGAGAGACCCTGAGCCAGAGCCACCAGCTAAGCCACTCCTGCATTCCTGACCCACAGGCACTGAGATAACAAATGCTTGTTTTAAGCTGCTATGTGTGGAGTAATTTGTTATGCTGCAACAGATAGCTAATATAAGATAGCTGTCTTATTTGCTTGTTTATTTTTAGGAGCTCTTTACATATTTTGGATATTAATAATTTATTATATAAAATGGAAATCTTTTTACAAATGTGTCCTTCACCATTTGTCTTTTTAATTTATGGTATTTTTGTCATACACAGATTTAGAATTTAGGAAGTGTGAAGCTAATATTACCATTAAGTAATATTAAATTGAAGTAGAGAGAGAATATTGTAAAATTGTGGAAGATTATTTGATGTGATGGGAGGTGGTTTGTATATTAACTAAGAGCCCTTAGACAGACCCTCACTCAGGCCTGGGACTCAATTGGGGGACCATGGAGATGTTGATTTAACAGAGAAGGGCAGATTAGGTGAGTGAGTAAAAACTTTGGGGCCATCTAGTTCAGTAGCCTTAGCTGCCACCTCCGACTGTGTAATCTTGTGCATGTTATTTAACTTCTCTGTAGCATGTTTTTTTCTCACTTTTCAAATAAGCATCATAATAGTTTATACCATATAGGGTTCTTGTAGGCATAAATAAGTTAATACATATAATATATAATGCAATAATAAGTACCAATATATGATACTTCTGGATTATAGAATAGAACCTTACACATAGTATTTGTGTAATTGTATATGTAACTCAGAGTGGTAGGGGCATCTTGTGTTGTTTGTAACAAACCCTTTTCAGCTCTACCTGAGTTTATGCTAATGAGCTGACTCCTGGAGGATGGGGGCTAGCTGCCAGAGGAACCAATCCCATCATTAGAAGGTTGGAATTTTTAGCCCCAAGCCTGGCCTCCAGGGAGGCGGATGGGGCTGGAGATTGAGTTTAATCACCAAGAGCCAATGATTTAATCCACCATGCCTATGTAATGGAACCTCCATAGAAACTCTTAAAGGAAGGGTTCAGAGAGTGTCTGGGTTGGGGAGCACATTGAGGTGCTCAGAAGGTGGCACGCCAAGAGACAGCATGGAAGTTCTGCCCCCTTCCTCCACACCTCATCCTGTGCATTTCTTCTATCTGGCTGTTCCTGAGTTGTATCCTTTATGATAAACTGGTAATAAAGTAAAGCACTTTCTTGAGTTTTGTGAGCACTTCTCTGGAATTATTGAACCTGGGATGGGGGGATTATGGGAACCCTTGAATTTATAGTCAGTCAAAATTACTGGTGACAGCCTGGGACTTGTGATTGGCATGTAATGTAGGCACAGTCTTGTGGGAATGAACCCTTAACCTGTAAGATATAATACTTACGCCAAGTAAATAGGATCAGAATTGAATTGTAGGATATCCGGTTGGTGTCTGGAGAGTTGGAGAATTGATTGTTGGGTGGAGGAAAAAACCTATACACTTGGTGTTGGAAGTGCTGTGAGCAAATACAGTTCAGAGGGATGATGTTAGCAGAGTGCTTTGTATGGATCTGGCACGTGGTTTTCCATGAGGATTACATTTAAATTACTGAGAGACTAAATTAATCTTGTCTCTTTTATAATGCATAGAAATCCAACACACATTGATTATGTACTTACTATTTGCAAAGCATGGTGCTGAGCCCTAGGAGAGGCAAAGAAACAATTGTATATAAAGTGGACTGTGAATGTGTTTTAATCCTTAGGAGTAAAGGAAACTAGAGAAACCCAGGAGAGTGAGGCAGTTTGATCTGCTGAGTCTTCGACTTCTTCCCTTACTTCTTCGTTTCCTCTGGGTTATTCCAGAAGCAGTGTGTGTCCGTGGGTCAGCCTATCTCAGGTATGCAATCAAGAGTGTGTTTATGATAGAGGAGAAGGAGTCGGAGTTCTGGATGGAGGGAATTGTAGGGCCACGGTTCGACCCTAGTGCCTTGGAGACACGGCATGTAGGCAAAGGCTTGACCCACAGCTCATTTGAATCTGGATGGAATACCTTGTGATCCCCCTGGAACGTGAGAGGATGAGAGGCCTGTGAGGAGCTGCTATCAGGTGACAAAGATTATTGGCTAGACCAAACTCTAGTTAGGCTCTTGAACCTTCTCCTAAGCCCATCTTTGTATCTCCTAGTAAAATTCGGTTTTAGCAAAACTCCTGCTAGTGCCGGCCCGTGGCTCACTTGGGAGAGCGTGGTGCTGACAACACCCAGGGTTAAGATCCCCTTACCAGTCATCTTTAAAAAAAAAAAAAAAAAAAAAAACTCCTGCGCTAAGATGTACATTGGGAATAATTCATTTGACTTAGTACATTAGTAATTCATCAAATATCCAACTAATATTTATTTAACATTTACATTGCGTATGTCACGGTGTTAGATAATTATTATGAAGGTTTAGCAACAGATTACATATTGCTTAAGAAATGTGTGTTTTGGGGGCCGGCCCATGGCTCACTCGGTAGAGTGCGGTGCTAATAACACCAAGGCCACGGGTTCGGATCCCATATAGGGATGGCCGGTTAGCTCACTGGCTGAGCATGGTGCTGACAACACCAAGTCAAGGGTTAAGCCCTCATTATCTGATTACCCTCTATATTTCATCAGATTCCTCATCCTCCACCATCCCGCAGGTGATATCCAATCACCCTGGACTCTTCAGCAAGAATCCTGTTGGGCTAATTTAGCCAAATCCTCCCTCACCCCTGATGTCTTTCTTAGTCATTTTCCATCCGCTGACCGCCACCTTGCACCTTGACTATAAATCCACACTTGCCCATGCTGTATTCAGAATTAAGCTCAGTTTTATACTGAGGCTTCTTTTCCCCATTACCACAGTCCTCAACAAAATCTGTTTTTACTACTTGAACTGCTACTGTCCAGCCGTTTTTCTTTAGCAGAAGCTATCTCCTCCTTACTTCCCTTTATTCCCTGGGAGGCTGTCATGAGGCAGTTTTCTCATGACTTTCTGGGTTCTAATGAGGCGTAAGGCTTTCTGCCCTGTCCTGCTCAGAATAGAGCTGTAAACGTAAAACTACCACTTAGCTGCAATCTAGAGTAGGCTTCTTAGCTATGGGGAATCCTACATCTTGCCCTTTCTTTGGGGTGTCATCTTTTTTATGTGTGGGACAAGGACCATAGGGAGCTGCCACATGTGGCTGCTCTTCCTCTCTAGGTAAACAGTAAACTGTGTGAACCTAAAAGTGGTTCGTTGCATCTTTGCCAGTGGAATCATTTAGGCCTTGCTTTGTGTCATGTGTGCTTTACATGGATCCTAAAGGGGACCTCTAGGGAGTGTCTGCAGTGTGGGTGAGTGCTATGGTCTGAATGTTTGTGTCCCCCCTAATTTATATGTTGAAACTTAGTCCCCATTTTGGTGGTATTAAGAGGTGGTGCCTTCAGGAGGCTCCACCCTCCTGAATGGGATTAGAGCCTTTATAAAAGTGGCCTGAGGGAGACTGTCCCCAGCTTCCACCATGTGAGGACACATAGAAGGTATCATCCATGAAGAACAGGGTTGTTAACCAGACACCAAATCTGCTGCCACCTTGATCTTGGACTTGCTAGCCTCCAGAATTGGGAGCAATAAATCTCTTGTTTATAAATTACTCAGTCTAAGGTATTTGTAACAGCAGCCTGAACAGACTGAGACATCGGTATTGCAAGCTGTCACAAGGACTGATAAGTATGACTAGCAGTTAGTGGGCAGGGGCCAGGGTCTTCCTAGAAAGAATTTGTCCCTGTTGAAATTCCTGTACTAACCCCGTTTAGGAACACTGGGATAGTAGAGGAAAAAGGTATGGGGGTGGCAAGATGTATTAGTTTGCTAGGGCTGTGCTATACTTTAAATGTGTATGTTCTCCCAAAATTTATATATTGAAATCCTAACCCCCAACATGAGGGTATTAGGAGGTGGGGCATTTGTGAAGTGATAAGGTCATGAGGGCAGAGCCCTTATGAATGGGGTTAGTGCCCTTATAAAAGAGACCCCTGAGAGATCTCTCATCCTTCTTCCATGTGAAGACACAGCTAGAAGATACCATCTTATGAACCAGGAAGCAAGCCCTCACCAGACACTAAGTCTGCCGGTGCCTTGATCCTGTACTTTTAGCTTCCAGAACTGTGAGAAAATAAGTTTCTGTTGTTTGTAAGCTGCCGAGTCTATGATATTGTTATAGCAGCCTGGACACATGAAGACTCTGTGTTTGTGTGTTTACGTCATTTCCCTTTTTATTAGAACACCATTCACATGGGATTGAGAGTCTATCCTATTTAAGTATGACTTCATCTTAACTAATTACTTCTGCAATGATGATATTTCCAGATACGGACACATTCTGAGGTACTGGGGGTTAGGACTTCAGCATGTCAGTTCAATTTATGACAGGTGGTGATAGGTTTATCATCATGTTATGTCAGTGGCAATACGACTATATTATTATTCTTAAGAGTATTTTAAAATTAATAAAGATGTTAAATTATATTGCCTTTTGTAAGCCTTTTGGAGATGACCACGATTGTTTTGTGCTTTTACGTTAGCATGTTAATGATATTAACCAATTTCTTAACCCTGAATCATCTCCACTACCCTGGACTTAGCTGAGTATATCACCCGCCCTACCCCACCCCTTAGTCTTTTGATGTGCCACTGAGTTCTGGGTGTTTGTGTGTGTTAAGCAGTTGTCTGGATTAAATCTGGAGAAAAGGGCAATTTCCCTTAGGCTGTGGGGCAGAGAGCACAAGTAGGAGAATGTGCAGCCAAGCTGAGCTGAACGGAGCAGAGCTGGAGAGCTGGGGAGGAGCAGAGACAGGTAGGTAAACAGCTGGCTGTGCAGAATTCTCCCCGAGAGGTTACAGCATCATATTCAGTCTGTAGGCTCCAGGACCAAAGCTCCCCTCCCTCAGCTTCCTAATGATGAGAGGAAGACGTAAAAAACACTGGGTGGCCCAAAATACAAGACCTAAACCACTAACCAGGACTGCTTTTCACCCTGGAGTGTGTCACAGAGAGTTGCCCATGAGAGAAACAGTTCAGTGCCCAAAGAACTTCTCAGGTCTGGAATGCCAAGCAGTGTTAATGTGCACTTGGGGCTTGCACTGTAAACCACTGTTTTTGCTGTCCACAGTAACGTTTGAACATATCTTTCTTAATTCTAGTTCAGTTTCTCTGAAGAGAACATTGCCCATCATTTTGAAGTGACTTATCATGCAACTTCTGTATTTAATCCTGACATCCCTAACATATTCTCTAGATTCTTCTATAAAGCTCTAACAGAAATTTTGATTTTTTGGTTATCTTTTATTTATTCTTTTTAATTATTATTATCATTATTATTATTATTATTATACATTTTTTAAAGACGACCGGTAAGGGGATCTTAACTCTTGACTTGGTGTTGGGTGTTGTCAGCACCACGCTCTTCCAAGTGAGCCATGGGCCAGCCCTTATTATTATTATTTTTTACATTCTAAGTTGTTGCAGAGCAGTTTGGGGGGAAGGGAAGAGGGGAGAGAGGGAGGGTGGGAGGAGGGGGAAGGAGGGAGG
>NW_007728108.1:185120-188931 GCF_000696425.1 Galeopterus variegatus | reverse complement strand
AAAAAAAAAAAAAAAAAAAAAAGGGGGAAGGGTTCTAAAAATGGGGGTGGAGGGAGAATTTATTTTGTTTTAGTTATAAAAATAAAATTACATTTTAAAAACACAGAAAAACAGAAGAGAAAAAAGTGCCAGATTTTCATCATACCAACATATATATCATTCTTATATATTTCCTTTTTCTCTTTTTTGCATACAAAATGCATTCTATTTGGTATCCTGATTTTTCCCCTTTTCATTAACACTATGTATTTTTCCTTTTGCTACTTTGTATTTTTCTCTTTACTTATTTATTACTATTTTTTTTGACATTCTAAGATGTTGCAGAGCAGTTGGGGGGAGGGGGAGATGGGAAAGGGGAGGGAGATAGGAAGGAAGGAGGGTGGGGCATGGTTGAGGCCTGTGGCACCCCTCTCATTCTGGCAGGGGAGCCCAGGAGCTTTCTGGCAGTGGCTCAGTGGTCATTGCTAGGCTGGATGCAGAAGTGGAGGGGTGTAGCTGATGCCCTCAGCCCTCCCCATCCCGGCTTGGGAGCCTGGGGGGCTTCTGGTTCTTCTAGGTTTTATAGGTGTTCTTTGCAGGTGTTAGATCTTTATTCGTTAATATTAGAACTTTGTCTCTGATCTGTGGGTTTTTTGCTTTTTCTTTCAGTTCTGAGTTGGACTATTCGCTGTTCCCACCATTTAAACTCTGGAACTAATTTGTTGTCCTTTGCTTATTTCTAAAATGGGGGAACTTCCTAAGGGAACCAGCCCTTGAGCCCTGTGGTTGAGCTAAATGGCTGCTTTGCTGCTGAATCTCTGGGGAAGGCTTTTTATGCAGCTCAGTGTTTAATGGTTGACTTTGTAAGCACATCTGGGTCTTGTGAGGTCCAGTACACCTGGGTTGTGTGGAAACTCTGGTCTGGGCTTGAGTCTTTTCAGCAAGCTGAACCCCCTGCTGTTCTATATTCCTGACCAGTCTCCACTGAGTGGGCCTGTGCTGAGCGGAGGACAGGTCAGCTGTCCATGTTGTTCTCCAGTGTTCCCCCAGTGGGCCTGACCCCTGCAACTCCCACACTCCAAACACTTCCCATGGGGCAGGTCCCTTGAGATGACTCACTGGCATCTGAGTAGTTCCTTTGAAAAAAACTGAAAAGTTACCTGTGTCTCCTCGCTCCTATGTGGGTCCATGGAAGCCCCGTTAGTGGTCTTGCTGGCCTGGGGGCCACCAAGGCCCTCTTTTCCCTTGAAGCCTCCAAGAAACTTCATACGAAGGTCATAGCATTGGCTTTTGTCAGCTCTTGCTCAAGGGCCAGTCTTGAAATGGTCAGGGCCCAAGAAGGGCAGTCTTTTCTTTCTCTCATTGAGGCTTCTCCTGTCTTCATGAACTCCGTAGGTCTCTTTTCTCTTCCCCTGAGCTGTGGTGGCCCCAGCTTGGCAGTCATTGCTTTTTAATAGTTGTAAATTGGTTGATTGTGGGAGAGGGTGATGCTGGGGACCGTCTATTCCACCATCTTGACGAGAAGTCCTTCTGGTTATTGTTTACATATTGCTTTTTTAATTGATATTTTCTTTTAAAAATAATATTTTCAATTGACAAATCATAATTATATACATTTATGAGGTACATGATTTTTAAAAAATGTACATAAGAGATAGCATAATGCATAATGCTATCATGTGATGTAAAGGCAGCAGATAGAGATTTACAAGACATGGACTCCAGACATGCTTCTGTTTATTCTATACATACAGTTCTCAAAGTGTGGTCAGGGGATGCCTGTGGAACCCTGAGATTCATTCTGGAGATCTGGGGCTGGTCAGTTGGCTCAGTTGGTTAGAGGGTAGCCTTGTAACTCCAAGGTCAAGGGTTCAGATCCCCATCCCAGCTATCCACCAAAAAACAAGCAAACAAACAAAAAACCAATGAACATTTAGGGGATCTGCAATGTCAAAACTATTTTTGTGATAATACTAAGACATTACCTTTTTCACTCTCACAAATATAGATTGTATTTTTCAACAGGCTGATGATGTGTGGTATTGCAATGGACTAAATGCAGAAGCAGGTAGAGAATCCAGATTGGGACAGATGTTAATGAGATGTGTAAAATATAAGACAGTGCTACTCCTCAAAAACAAAGAAATAGTGCTACTCCTCTCACTAGACCTTTTTTTTCGTGGGGGTAGGAAATAGTCATTTCATGAAAAAAAAAGTGTAGCTTATTGTATTAGTCTGTTTCTGTTGCATATAACATAAATACCTGAAACTTGTTCTTGGTGGTGACTCTCCACAATGATGCGGGGTGCAGGAGGCGCAAGAGAGACAGCTAAACTTGTCACTCTGAAGCCATCGGACCCGCACCCACTGCTCCATGGGTGGGTCCCTCACTCTGAAGCCATCAGAACCACACCCACTACTCCATGTGTGTGTCACTCACTCTGAAGCCATCAGAACCACACCCACTACTCCATGGGTGTGTCACTCACTCTGAAGCCATCGGAACCATACCCACTACTCCATGGGTGTATCATTCACTCTGAAGCCATCGGAACCACACCCACTACTCCATTCACAAGGGTACAGTCCTCACGATCTAATCACCTCCTAAAGACCTCCCCTTCAATTACCATAATTGAGTATCCCACTCTCTTAACACTGTCACAGTGAGGATTAAGGTTCTAATGCATAAAACTTTGGGGGACCATTTAACCCATATCACTTATGTTCACATGTTTATTGTTACTTTAAAATAAGTAATGATACTACATTTTTTCTTAGTTTTAATTTCAGATATAGTGAATATCTATAGGTACAATCCATGCACAAAAGCCTCCCACCCTCATTTTTGAGAATGTAATGGATCCTTGAGACCAAATCATTTGAGAACCCCTGCTCTAGACTTTAAGAGTATTTTAAACCCTGAGCAAGCTAGCCTGTCTGGGTCTTCTTGTATCCTTTCATAAGGAAGGGTATTAGACTGGATGATATCTAGTATCTCCTCAGTTCTAAACATTTGAAGATGGCTTAACTTGGCAGATGAACCTACCTTGTGAAGGTGAAAGGAGGGAAAGTCCCCCCCCCCCCGCCCCCGTACATAGGTAATTACTTCATAGTGTGGGGCTTTGGGTTTCAAATAGGCAAAGATTCTTGCTTCCCTGTTTTGCTCAGGGTTTGGCTGCTTTTTTGTTCAGGTATAAGCAGAAGAGCACTTGGCCAAATTAAAATATTGCTGGGTAAATGAGTGATGGAGATAATTAGGGCTGGATGCAGTATTTGTCAGAGTTCTCCAGAGAAACAACCATGGGCGATAGATAGATAGATAGATAGATAGATAGATAGATAGATAGATAGATGATAGATAGATAGATAGATAGATATATAGATAGATGATAGATAGATAGATAGATAGATAGATAGATGATAGATAGATAGATGATAGATAGATAGATAGATAGATGATAGATAGATGATAGATAGGTAGATGATAGATAGATAGATGATAGATAGATAGATAGATAGATAGATAGATGATAGATAGATAGATGATAGATACATAGATAGATAGATGATAGATAGATAGATAGATAGATGATAGATAGATAGATAGATAGATAGATAGATGATAGATAGATAGATAGATAGATGATAGATAGATAGATAGATGATAGATAGATAGATAGATAGATAGATAGATGATAGATAGATAGATAGATGATAGATAGATGATAGATAGATAGATAGATAGATGATAGATAGATAGATAGATGATAGATAGATGATAGATAGATTGATAGATAGATAGATAGATAGATAGATAGATAAATGATAA
>NW_007728108.1:183940-184208 GCF_000696425.1 Galeopterus variegatus | reverse complement strand
TAGATAGATAGATAGATGATAGATAGATAGATAGATGATAGATAGATAGATGATAGATAGATAGATAGATGATAGATAGATAGATGATAGATAGATGATAGATAGATAGATGATAGATAGATAGATAGATAGATGATAAGTAGATAGATAGATGATAGATAGATAGATAGATAGATAGATGATAGGTAGATAGATAGATAGATAGATGATAGATAGATAGATGATAGATAGATAGATAGATAGATGATAGATAGATAGATAGATAGAT
>NW_007728108.1:180863-181258 GCF_000696425.1 Galeopterus variegatus | reverse complement strand
GATAGATAGATAGATGATAGATAGATAGATAGATGATAGATAGATAGATAGATATATAGATGATAGATAGATAGATGATAGATGGATAGATAGGTAGATGAAAGAAGGATAGATAGATAGATAGATAGATAGATAGATGATAGATAGATAGATAGATAGATGATAGATAGATAGATAGATAGATGATAGATAGATAGATAGATAGATGATAGATAGATAGATAGATAGATGATAAGATAGATGATAGATACATAGATAGATAGATAGATAGATGATAGATAGATAGATGATAGATAGGTAGATGATAGATGGATAGATAGATAGATGATAGAAGAATAGATAGATAGATAGATGATAGATAGATAGATAGATAGATAGATAGATAGATAGATGAT
>NW_007728108.1:180450-180853 GCF_000696425.1 Galeopterus variegatus | reverse complement strand
ATAGATAGATAGATAGATGATAGATAGATAGATAGATGATAGATAGATGATAGATAGATAGGTAGGTAGGTAGATAGATATGAGGCGACTCATTGTGAAAATTGGCTTATGCAATCACAGAGGCTGAGAAGCCCTATAGTGCTACCATCTGCAGAACCGGAAAAGCCAGTGGTGTAATTCAGTCTGAGTCTGAAGGCTGGAGAGCCAGGAGCATTGATGTCCAAAGGCAGGAGAAGATGAATGTCCCAGCTCAGGCAGAGAGAATGAATTTGCGTTTCCTATGCCTTTCAGTTCTATTTGAGCCCTCAGTGTATTGATTGGGTGATGCCTACTCACATTGGTGAAGGGCATCTTCTTTATTTAGTCTACTGATTCAAATGCTAATCTCTTTCAGAAACACCCC
>NW_007728108.1:177498-179462 GCF_000696425.1 Galeopterus variegatus | reverse complement strand
TTTCCTATGCCTTTCAGTTCTATTTGAGCCCTCAGTGTATTGATTGGGTGATGCCTACTCACATTGGTGAAGGGCATCTTCTTTATTTAGTCTACTGATTCAAATGCTAATCTCTTTCAGAAACACCCCAAAATAATGTTTTACCAGCCATCTTGGCATTCCTTAAACTAGGTAAACTGACCCATGAAATTACCCATCACAGATGTTCTCTCTGAATAGTTTTGCAGGGTCCTTGACCTCAGGGGACAGAAGAACCTAAGATAGCACACTAGGAGGCCACATTATAGCCCTGTGAAAGAACAAGGAGGAGCAGGGATGTCCACATGTATCTGGTCTCCATGTCCCTAAATCTGTAGATGTCAGAGATATACGGGGCCATAGGGAGTCTTTGGCCCAACTTCTCAACGAAGGAGGAGCTCACTCTTACAGCATCCCAGAGCAGGATTTCTGGGCCTCAGTGTCTGTGAAACTGACCAGCAGTAGTGTGGGAGAAGGGTCATACCCGCTCCCTTCTAGAAATATCTGAGATCTCCAGGAAAGGGAGTTGTGTTTACTTACCTGTGTAATCCGTATTTCGGGATTGACTGCTTTTGCGACCAAATGAGAACCTTTCTTACGTGAGTTCAAAGTAACAACCACATACAAGACTCAGTCCCACCTCTGTCCTCATCCACCTGTTCTCTCCCACCCCCTGTATCTTAGTTCATTTAGGTTGCTTTAACAAACTGCCATAACACTGGGTAGCTTATAAACAGCAGAAATTTATTTCTCACAGTTCTGGATGCTGGGGAACCCCAAATCAAGGTACCAGCACATTCAGTGTCTAGTGAGAGAGCTCACTTTCTGGCCCATTGACGACCAGCTTGTAGTTATAACCGCACATGGTGGAAGTGACAAGGGAGCTCTGTGGTGTCCCTTGAATAAGGGCACTAATCCCATCATGAGGACTGTACCCTTGTGACCTAATCCCTTCCAAAGGCCCCCCCCTCTTAATACCATCACTTTGTGTGTTAGGATTTCAACATAGGCAGTTTGTGGGGACACAACAATTCAGAGCATAGTGTCCTGTGAATAACTCTTTATATTAGGCTTCATCCAGACAAATGCCATCTTTCCTTAGTATCCTATCCTTCGCCTCTCCTGGAAACTTCAGTGAATCAACTCATGTACTGTTTTCTTCAGCGACTAAATTTCTCCCTTCTCTTGTTTTTGTGCTCTTCTCTGGTCCTTTTCTTTCTTATTCTCTTCATCTGGGGTTGAGGATGGAGGGTTGACTGCTACTGACACCCATAACCAGGAGAGGGCAGTAGAGAGTCGCAGGAGCTGCTTGTGGGCCAAAGTGAAGAGGAGATTCCAGTTAAGCAATGAGGTCAGCTCTTCAGGCCTGCAGACCAGGAGCCAGGCCGGGCAGCTAGGTTAAGCTTAGAGTCCAGGAGGGGAGAGAGAGGTGTTGGGATGCCCCAGCTCGTCATGTCGCTGGAGCAGCAGCTGGAGTCAGTTTCCGGAAAGAAGTGCCCGGAATGTGGTCAGGAAAAGCATTGTGACAGCAGTTCCAGACCACTTCTAGTTTTTTTTTTCCCCTTGGTTTGAGAGTCTTAGTGTATTAAAAACAGAAGAAATGACAAAGCAGGGTTACGAAATTGTGGTGTGTTTTAAGTATTTACATTGAATAAACCTCCTTTTACTGAAAACTCAGGATCCACTGCAATGATGTTTAGTTTTATGCACACAAAAAAGCAGTGATGGAAATATCTGACTGATGCAAAACTTCAAAGTTTGTTTTTTGTTTTTTTTAGCAAATTATCTCACTCTGGTACTTTATATTTTTATTTATACATATTTATGGGGTACAGAGCTGACTATATCAGTATTTGTGTACAGTACGTGATGGTCAAATCAATATTATCGGGCCGGCCCGGTGGCGCACTGGATAGTGCGCCGCTTGGGAAGCGTGGCGGCGCTCC
>NW_007728108.1:160016-176499 GCF_000696425.1 Galeopterus variegatus | reverse complement strand
CTGAGGGTTGCAATCCGTTGCCGGACACAGAAAAAGACAAAAGACAAAAAAAAAAAAAAATCAATATTATCAACATCATTACAAATCGTAATTACTTTTTGTGTCCCTTACCCAGTTACTCCCTATTTCCCCTGTCCCTCCTCCTTTCCCACCTCTAGTAACTATACGTCTGTTTTCTCCTTCTGAAAGTTCAATGTTTTATTATGGTCTTTCTTTATTTCTTTGCTTCTTCACTTCCACTTATGAGTGAGACGTGGTGTTTTCCCCTCTGTGCTTGGCTTATTTCACTTAACATAATTTTCTCGAAGCTCATCCACGTTGCTGTGAATGGCAGAATTTCATTCTTTTTTATGGCTGAGTAGTATTCCATTGTGTATATATACCACACAGTTTCCTTACTAGTTGTCTGTTGATGGACATTTAGGTTGGTTCCATTTCTTGGCTGTTGTAAATAGAGCTACGATGAACATGGAAGTGCAGGTGTACCTTCCACATGATAATTTCCATTCCTTTGGGTGTTTGCCCAGAAGTGGGATTGCTGGATTGTATGGTAGATCTATCTGTAGTTTTCACTCTGGTACTTTAGATGAACTGGGGTATGTTACACCATTAGGAGCTTTAGTGATAGCCATTGTTAAAGGAAAAACTATTCTGACACTTGTTAAAATGGTAAGGGAAACTTTATTCAGAATTATTGCAATAGGGATATCACAACAGGGGAGAGAGATTAAGCTCATCTCAGTATGACAGGGACAAGTGAGGATTTATAGCCCAGGGGCAAGGTAGGGGTATGTGGATGGAAAATTACTAGAGGAGACATCAAGGATGACAAAGATGCTTTGCTTGACCAAACTTTAGTCGGCTCCTGAAGCTTTTCCTAGACTCATCTGTGTACTTCCTCACAGAATCCTGTTTTAAGTCAGTTTAGCAAGAGGTCCCCACCCTTGATATTTGATCACTTTCAATATCACATCAGGTTCCTCATCTCCCAACACCCTCCAGGTGATGTTCTGATTACCTGGCCTGTCTTTAGGAAGAATCCCTCCTTACCCCTGATGTTTCCTCTTAATGTGGGGCGAACACACAGAGGAATTCAAAACTGGCATCGGTGTTGCAGTTTTATAGCTCTTTATTTTAGTGTTGCAGCTCTTTGTTCAATGTTATAGCGCTTTATTGCTTGCAAGCAAGGAGGGCACTGGAGGGCAAAAAACTCCCAAGCCACTGTCTCCCAGAACAAAAGAAGTGACCCCCTTATATAGCCTAAATTCCCTCCCTTCTTTCTCCTATTTTCTCATTCAGGTCCTCTTATGTAAATGAGAGATGCTGTCCTGTTAATTTGGATTGGCTGATTGTGGGACACAGTCTGTTGGTCACTTTAGAAGCCTAATTTGCCTCTGGCCCCTGGGGGAGGGGTGTGAGGCTGCTGGCATCTCACAGAAGGTGGGCCCAAGAAGCAAGCAAGGTAATGGCAGGGGCTCGAGTTCCCAGTGGAGCATAGAGTTGCTGAAACAGTTTCTCAAGTGGGAAAGGGAAAGTCTCAACAATTAAAAATGCTTAGGGTTCCCTGCAACATGAGTAATTTTTCTTCCACTGACCCCCTCTCTGCTTTTTGGCTATAAATACCCTCTTTTCCTTGTTGTACTCAGAGTCCAGCCCAGTCTTTCTCCCCTACTGCAAAATCCTGTTGCAGGGGTCCCTATACCTATTACAGTGGCCCTGAATAAAGTCTGCCTTACCGTACTTTAACAAGTATTATTGAATAATTTTTCTTTAATGAGGGTAGGGGTATTCTTGCTAAACTGACCTAATAAGATTCTTGCTGAAGACAGGCCAGGATGATCAAACATCACCTGGGAGATGGTGTGGCATGAGGAACCTGATCAGATATTGAGGGTGATCAGATATCAAGGGTGAGGAATGACTTAACAGAATTCTTGCTAAAACTGGGATAGGCAGGTTGAAGACAGGATAGGGGCCCAGGTCAAGGCCTAGTCAAAAAGAGGGATCAGAGGAGCCTGGCTGCTCACCATCACCTGAAAGTCTGGACTTGTTTTTTTTTTCCCTTTAAACATCCTATCACACTTGGAAGTGTCTTGCAATAATATTGTGCTTTGAATAAAATAATTATAGGAATATGAAAACGAAAATTCGACATGCTGCAACCCCAAGTCCCACCTGTAGGTATGTGGACCTGTGCCTACAGTTGTGTGATAGCAGAACTCGTGTGGAGATAAGTTCAAGTATCTGAGTGTGAGGCCTTTTGAGGACACAAGCTCCCCAACTCCACCTCCACCCCAGAGGGCATCTTGGTGAATAATTTGAAGAGCAAGTGAGCTTTCATTGAATCTGAAGCTTCTTACCTCCTGCATCTTACAAGAGCAGATGCTTGCTTTTGATCCTGGGAATAGAGAAGCATCTTCCTTTCCCTTCTTCTCTCTTCCATGATTATTCAAATCAGGGTAATCAGCGTATTCATCATTGTAAAAATTTATCATTTCTTTGTCATGAGAACATTTGAACTCCTCTCTTCTAGCCATTTGAGAACATACAATAAATTATTGTTAATTATAGATGCCTAGCACTACTGTAGATCACTACAACTTATTTTTCCTATCTAGCTATAGTTTATTTTATGCATTTGAAGATATTATTCTGAGAAGGGATTCATCCATGTTGTCAGGCCAGCACAAGGTCCATGGCCCAGGAGTTGGTGTGAGGCCCAGGTCTGGGCACTAGCTGATGGGGCGGTCAGTATGAGTCCAGCCCTCCGGCCTTCATCCTGTTCTTTCTGCTGGGTGTAGTTCTCTCCAGACTAGCAGGAAGTCTCTTTGATTCACATCGAAACCTTGCATGTGAAAGATTTGGGGGAGATTTAGCTTGTACTTCTCAACTACCCTGTGTCAGCATGGGTCAGGCTTGTATTGACCTGCAGTTTCTCCCACACTGGTAACAGATAACCACTTGCTCTCAAAGATGCATGTTCTTGTTTTGTGTCAATTTCCTGCCACTGCTGTGGCCCACAGTATTCAAAGATGTTTTCAGGTTTGCCCACACACTCGACCTTGTAGTTGCAAGAAGGGTGGGACTTGGGGTTGCTGATTCACACGAGTGTGTGCCCCCTGGACCAGCGAACCCTGACTTCTCTGTACTTCCCCAGTGTCTGCAGAGGGTCTTCCTCATCATATCCAACTGTGCCCAGAGTTGTGGCTTCATAGAAGCAGATATTTTTTTTGTTTCTCTTTTGTTCTTGGTTGATTTCATAGATGACCTAGAGGCTAGGGCTTTCTCCTCTGCCTTCTTTAACAGGATGTCTTTTTAGCTTTTTTTTTTTTTTAATAACTTTTACAGATTTTTGAAGTTTTTTTTTTTTTGCCACAAACCCAGATGATACAGAATTGCATGAAGCAGAAACTTCTCCTCCTTCTGCCCACCCAGTCACATCTTTTAGGGATGACCTAAGAGGCAAAAGTGATGTGTATTCCTCATTTCTCTGTGCTCATATAAATATTGTAAGTATTCAGCCTATCTGCAGTTTATATTGGTATATTTGGTAAAGTGAAATATAATTGCTTACTTTAGCTATTTTTTGGTAGGAGCAGCATTCTTTCCACGGCTCTTTTTACCTCTCTATGGGCTAAATGAGAGAGAGAAAATTAAGTGTGGAAACGTATAAAACAACTTTTTCTTATTTTTTATTTTGGAAAACATATATATATATAAGTATATATATATATATATATATAAAACATAAAATTTACCAATTTAATTATTTTTAACTGTACAGTTCAGTAGTGTTAAGTACAGTCACATTGTTGTGCAACCAATCTCCAAAACTCATTTCATCTTGCAGAACTGAAACTCTGTACTCATTAGACACTAAGTCCCTATTCCCTTCTCCCCGCAGTCCCTGGTAACCATCATGAAGCCGCACATAAGTAGAATCATACAGTATTTGTTCTTTTGTGACTGGTTTATTTCACTTTAGCAAACGCCCTCAATGTAAGATCCATGTTGCAGCATGTGTCAGAATTTCCTACTCCTTTAAGGCTGAGTTCCATGGTATATACATACCATATTTTGTTTTCCATTCATCTGTTGATGGACACTTGGGTTGCCTCCACCTTTTGGCTATTGTGAATAATGCTGAGGTGGACAAGGGTGTGCTGAAATAACTGTTTTGTTTGTTTTTTCCCCTGCATATAACAACTTTCCCAAATGCCCCTTCTTTCTGATAAATTTACTTGAATTGTTTATTTATTTATTTTTTGTTTAAGATGGAGAGTCAGGAGTTGTGAATTCAAATTCCTGTAGTTTCCAGCAGGCAGTATGAATGAGAGGCATAGACTGAATCTAAAAAGCAGTAGGTAGTGATAGAGACCGCCGAAAACCGAAGAGCTTATGCCCCAGCTCAACGGGGTGGTCTGTACTGGCTCCTTGTTACACATTTGTTGAAGGAAAGATGATTGACTTGGCTCTAGAATTCTGTTTTAGACAGAAACCTGGAATCTGGCCATTTTATATAAAATCCCTGATTGTATATGTTGGCAACTAACTTAAAAATGTAAGTATACTGTGAGGCCAAGATTTTGCCTCTAAACCTAACATCTAAAAATTTACCTTCTCTTCCTAGTATGAATTAACTAAAAATTTATTTAAAAGGAGACAAAATAGAAAAAGGCACCTAAAATTCTACAAAAAAAAAAAAAAAAAATTCTGGGAGGATTGAATTTATCTTTTCATATGTGAAAGTGTTTATACTTCATCAATAAAATAACATATAAATGACATGATTACTGGTTTTTAGTCAACTGATACAGGGTTCACAAAATCATACCACCTACTACTTTTACAACCAAGAATGTTTATCTGTTTTCCTTTTGGATTTGAGTTTGCAATCTTCAATTTGCCTTAACTTGGGATGATTCTTACAGAAATATTGGGGAGCATTGGGAGGTATCGCTTAAAAGTGGATGAGGAAAATAACCGTAGTTGGAATGCCACGACAAGAGTCTCTGACTCTAATGCTCTTTGTAAATTCTAGAGAACAGTTTATGAACACAGGAAGAAGAAAAGCTAAATGGGAATGGAAGAAGCCAATGCCAAATATGGTGCTTAGGATGGTTATTTGAAGGACTTGTCTCTTATAAAGTAGCTACTGGTGACCTTTTTCATGATGGCTGGACAAATCTTCTTTAATCCATTTCTAAAAGGTGTAGAGGTCCAAGAATTGGGGCCTCTGGAATGCTTGAGTCATAAACACATGGCAACCCATCTCAGCTGGGGAAGCCGAGAGACTGCAAAAGGGAGGAGGCAGCCCCAGCAGTGCAGGTCCCCAGGAAGCAGTTGTCGTTGGAAAGAGGGAAGAGCAGCAGAAGCAACATAAAGTGGCTTCTCCTCCCAAGAACTCATAGAGACTCAGTAATGTCAAATTATGAGTGTACTTCGTACAACTGAATTTGTCTTCATTCATGACTTTTCTCTATTGTGGCACATTTCTGCTGACAATAGAAAGTGAAATTGCCATTTTTAAGGTCAGTCAGTCACTTTCAGTTTAAAATGGTGTACTTCGTACAACTGAATTTGTCTTCATTCATGACTTTTCTCTATTGTGGCACATTTCCGCTGACAATAGAAAGTGAAATTGCCATTTTTAAGGTCAGTCAGTCACTTTCAGTTTAAAATGCAATCTCTTTCTTTTCTAAACTTAGACGCTATGGCACTCCCTTGCCAGAGAGAGGAGAAGAGTGTCAGGCCACTGCGTTGATCTCTGGTTCTTGCTGAGCCTTTCTGAGATCACTCTGCCTAGCCTTGTGTCTTAGTCCATCTGACTGGGTAATTTATAAAGAACAGAAATTTATTTCTTACAGTTCTGGAGTCTGGGAAGTCTGAGATCAAGGCACCAGCATTTTTGTCTGGTGAGGGCTGCTCCCTGCTCCCAAGAGGACACCTTGTTGCTGTGTCCTCACATGAAGGAAGGCAGAAGGGCAAAAGAGAGTACTCCTTTTAACCTGGACCCCTTATATAAGGGTGCTAATCCCATAGAAGGTTGATAATCACCTCCCAAAGGCCACACCTCTTAATACTGTTGAATTGAGGATTAAATTTTTACATGAATTTTGGAAGGGCACCATCATTCAAACTATAGCATCTTGGGTACCAGCCTCCTTCCCAGCTGCATCTGGTACTACATCCTCATCCCAGCCTCAGGCCCCTGGGGATTCCCAGTTGTCTCAGAAATCTGCTTTTTCCTTGCATCTGGACCATGCAGGTTTTTGTGAATATGTCCTCATCTGCCCACTTGGCACCTTGGGCACTATTTTCTTGTTTTAGAAGAGGGATTTTCTGAGAGTTATATATTATCTCTGGGCTACATCTGGGTCGGTGAGGCATGTTGTCCTCTGCCAGACTCTAGTAGTTTCTGTCTCTCCCTAGAAGTTTCTTATCCCCTGGACCCATTAATAGTTTCTGTCATTTCCCATTCTGGGGTTTGGGCTGGAGGTTTCAGGTTGGGTCCTGGGTCCTTTCTCAAGGGCTGTATTAGTCAGGGGTCTCTGGAGAAATAGAGCCAATAGAAACAGAACTGAGAGAGAGAGAGAGAGAGAGAGAGAGAGAGATTGAGATTTATTTTAAGGAACTGATTTATGGGATTGTGGAGACTGGCAAGTCCCAATTCTCCAAGGTAGGCTGAAAAGAAAAAAAAAAAGGAGCATTGCTAGATGGAGGACTGGTATACCAAGGGGGGATGGAAAAGCAAGAAAGACCAACAGTCAGTATCATCCTATTCCAGTGCCACCAAAATCATGCCACCTGCACTCGATAACATCCCCCCCCCTTTTTTTAGTTACAAAGTTATATGTGCTTGCTGAGAAAAAAGTCAATCAAAACAGAAGTGTATAATGTAGAAAATAAGTTCTTTGTCTCCTCCCACTTCCTGGGTGTAGTTCCAAATACAGTTCTTCCAGATTTGTGTACAAATGTGCTAATCAGTGCAAATATGTGTTTTATTTTGTTTAAAAAAGGTTCCCCTTTTTACTGTATATATTTAAGGTGTACAACACGATGTTTTGATATACATACAAGGGGTCTTAAAAAAGTTCATGGAAGGATTCATATTATCTTTTCATTTAATTTTTCCATGAACTTTTTGGTCTTTTTTTTTTTTTTTTGTGACCGGTAAGGGGATCGCAACCCTTGGCTTGGTGTCACCCGCACTGCACTCAGCCAGTGAGCGCACCTGCCATCCCTATATAGGATCTGAACCCTGGGCGGGAGCGCCACTGCACTCCCACCGCTGTACTCTCCTGAGTGTGCCACGGGGTCGGCCCTCCATGAACTTTTTGAAGTAACCTGTATACATAGTATAACGATTACTGAAGTCAAGCAAATTAACATATACGTAATCTCACATAGTTACCTGTGTGTATGTGTGTGTGTGGTAAAATACCTAAAATCTACTCTCTTAGCAAATTTAGTATAGAATATAAGGGCACTTTAAAAAGTTTATGGAAAAATTGAATTAAGAGATAATATGAATCCTTTCATGAACTTTTTCAAGACCCCTTGTATTTTTAACTATAGTCCTCATGATGTGCATTAAATCTCTAGGTTTATTTATTCTGCATAACCTAAACTTTGTACCTTTTGACCTCAATCTCCTTATTTCCCCCACCCCTGATAACCACTGTTCTACACTCTGTTTCTGTGTATGCAAGTTTTCTTGATTGTTTTTTAAGAGTTCACGTATAAGTGAGATCATGCAGTGTTTTTCTTCCTTTGTCTGGCTTATTACATTTGGTGTAATGTCCTCCAGGTTCTTCCACATTTTGGCAAATGACAGGGCCTCATTCTTTTCTAAGGCTGAATGATATCGTATTGTGTATATACACCACAATTTTTTTTTAATCCATTCACCTGTTGACAGATGCTTAGGTTATTTTCATATCTTGGCTATTGTGAATTACGCAGCAATGAACATAGGTGTGCAGATATCTTTATGAGGTGGCAATTTTATTTCCTTTGGCTATGTACCCAGAAGAAGGATTGCTAGGTTGTAACGTAGTTCTGTTTTTAATTTCTTTAGGAACCTCCATACTGTTTTCCATAATGGCTGTACCAGTCTAAATTCCCACCAACACCTAGTGTACAAGGGTTGTGTTTTCTCCACACCCTCACCAACACTTGTTATCACTTGTCTTTTTGATAATAGCCAACCTAACAGGTGTGAGTTGATATCTTACTGTGGTTTGATTTCCCTGATGATTAGTGATGTTAAAGAACCTTTTCATGTACTTGTTGGCCATTTTTGCTTCTTCTGTGGAGAAATGTCTAATCAGGTCCTTTGCCCATTTTTTGGATTGGATTATTTGTTTTCTTTGCTGTTGAGTTCTATATTTTGGACACTAATTCTTTATCTGACATATGGCTCGCAAGTATTTTCTCCCAATTCATTGGCTGCCTTTTCACTGCATTCATTGTTTCCTTTGCTCTGCAGTAGCTCTGTAGTTTGTTGTAGTCCCACTTATTTATTTTTGTTTTTATTGCCTGTGTTTTCAGTGAGATATTCAAAAAAATTTTTGCCAAGGCTAATATCAAGGAGCCTTTTCTTTCCCCTACATTTATTTCTAGGAGTTTTATATTTTCAGATGTTATGTTTAGGTCTTTAATCCATTTTGGGTCGATTTTTGCATATGGTGCAAGGTAAGGGACCAATTTTATTCTTTTGCATGTGGATATCCAGTTTTCCCAGCTCCATTTATTGGAGAGACTGTCCTTTCCCCATTGCATGTTCTTGGTGGCCTTGTCAAAAATTAGTTGACTGTATACGCTCGGGTTCATTTCTCTTCTTTTTATTCTGTTCCATTGGTGTGTGTGTCTGTTTTTATAAAGGCATGATTTTTTACTGCATATGTATTGTACCTCCATTAATTTGACTGCGTTCATTTCTCTTCTTTTTATTCTGTTCCATTGGTGTGTGTATCTGTTTTTATAAAGGCATGATTTTTTACTGCATATGTATTGTACCTCCATTAATTTGACTGAAAACAAACAAACAAAATTTCCCTGATTAAGCCAATGAGCTCCTTTCTTTTTGTGCATATTTGATTTGCTCTCTTTAGCTTCAGCATAAGTCCTTGCTGCTCCTGCCCCAGCCCCTAATGACATGCAGCACTTGGTTTATTGAGTGAGGATCTGCTCTCATGCCCTTACTTCATAGGAGTAATGTCTCATTTTCGTCTCTCAGAGCATCCTGTACATAATTCTAAAGCAACGGTAGGAGTGATAGGAAGCAACTGCTGTTACCAGCTTCTCCGTACCAGGCTCTGTTCTAAAGGCCTTACCTTTATCCATTCTCTCCTTCCTTCTGACAACCCTTTATGAGAGGTTCCATTACTGTCTCTATTTTACAGGTGAGGAAGCAGATGCACAAGGTCACTTGCCAGCACCCCTCTGTCTGGGGTTTGAAGGCCAGGTCATGCTCTCAGTGCTGTGCTTAACCAGCTCTGGCCTTATCCTTAGTATCACTTCTCTCACCGCCAGCAGGGAGATCACGGCCCTCGTGGCTGCTCTGCGTGACAGAGGAGACATGGATTGTGCATCGCCGGTTTCACTCCCCACCCCCAATTGCTTCTACAGGGAACCCCCGAGGAGAGGCAAGAGGAATCCAACTCTGCAGACCAGGCTTGATTTTGGCAACACTGTTGATTCGGTTTGGAAAATCCAGCTACGTAACAGTCTCTCTGCCTTTGCCTGTGATGCAAGTTCGTTCACTCCGTGCTGAGACCACATCCTTCCTGCCCCTGCTGGGTCTGGGATTGCTATAAATTCATCACATTTCCTCTCTGGCTGTTTCTGAGGCTGGCATCTGGGTGAGTCCAGCTCTGTGGAGCAGGGTAGATGAAAGGACTGGGGAGGAATGGGGAGGGTGTGTTGAGGGGGTAGAACTTGTCTTGGTTAACGGACTAGGAATTTCTTCTTCTAGCCTCCAAGTCTGTCCTTCAACAACATTTCAATAACATTTCTATAATGTTTTTATGTTTATCATTTTTTGGGCCTTCTGTTTTCAAGTGCGTGTGTGCGTGTGTGTGTATGTGTGGGCGAGGGGTGAGGACGGGGCAGCAACCACAGGTTGCACCCAGGACTTCAGCAGATTTGCCTGGCCTCCTGCCAGGGGAGCAGATGGGATGCATCTGAGGAAATTGTGTGTGTGTGTATGTGTGGGCGAGGGGTGAGGACAGGGCAGCAACCACAGGTTGCACCCGGGACTTCAGCAGATTTGCCTGGCCTCCTGCCAGGGGAGCAGATGGGATGCATCTGAGGAAATGAGCCTCCTGAGAAACCAAGGGGAGGTAAGGATCAAAGTGGAGTGTGCTAGGGTGAGGGCTGAGGAGCACAGAGGAGAGGAGAATCCTGATGTGGATGGAAAGATTGATATGGCAGGAGCTGGGAGGGTCTACAGACCTGGAGAACCTGTCTGAAGACCACTCCTCCCAAAATGTATAAAGGGCTGGTCTTGGGGGGCACATGAAACCAGGAACGGAGAGGCACGAATGGAGATAGAATAGGGATTGATGAGTGAGTTCGAAGTGTCTTGAACATTGAACTGTGGTCACATAAATTCCAGTTTGGAGAGTTTTACCATTTTCCAGGTCCTCTCCCTCCCTGTAGCATTATTTGTGGCTTTGGGTTGATGGAGTGCTTTGCCAAATACAGTAAAATGAAGGAATCAGGTACTGCTATGCTGTGACCACAGTTACTCACCTCCTGGCTTCCTCCTCTTTAGGCTCCTCATCCATATGCCTTCAGGTCAAAACAGAAGCAAAGAACCAGAGCCTTCAGTTGGAAGGCAATTGAAGGCAATCTCTTCTGCTCTCTCATTTTATAGATGAGGAAATTAAAGTTAGGAATAGTGATGAGTATGTCCAGGGTCATAGCCCAGAAATCAAAGAGTCTGAAGTTTTCTTGGTGATATGTGAAGGGGGCATCATGAAGTGGTGGTTCACTGTAATATGATCATGTTTATGGGTTTATTTATTTCTCTCCATAGGGAAACCTTTCTTCCATGGCTCAGGACACACTTCTGGATCCAAACCAACAGGAGACCTATCTGGTAAGGATTTGCTCACCTTTCAAAATTAAAGATGGTGACTCATAGTCACTAGAAATTTTTTTCCTTTGAGTTTTCTGAGTTTTTGTTAATTAGTTCTCTTTGAAAGGAGACTTTAAAAAAGACTCTTTTTATCCATATGCTGTTTTCGCTGCCTGGTTTCCCAGTGTGGACCTAAGTCCAAGGACCTTGAGAAAGGCTGCAGATGAAGATGGAAAGCATCCGCTGCAAGCTGTCCCGTTACCTGGAGGACCTGGAGGATGTGGACTTAAAGAAATTCAAAATGCATTTAGAAGACTATCCTCCTCAGAAGGGCTGCATCTCGCTCCCGAGGAGTCAGACGGAGAAGGCAGACCATGTGGATCTAGCCACCTTGATGATTGACTTTAATGGGGAGGAGAAGGCGTGGGCCATGGCTGTGTGGATTTTTGCTGCAATCAACAGGAGAGACCTTTACGAGAAAGCTAAGAGGGATGAGCCAGAATGGGGTGAGTAGAAGGAAGACAATTTTTTTTTAACTATGGTAAACATAATTTACCATCTTAATAATTTTTGAGGCCAGCCAATTAGCTCACTTGGGAGAGCATAGTGCTGAGAACACCAAAGTCAAAGATTTGGATCCCCATACTGGCCGACCTCCCGCAAAAAAAGAATAAAATTAAAAAATTAAAATTAAAAAAAAATTTAAAAATAATCAGTTTTAAGTGTATAGTTCAGAAGTATTAAGTACAGTCATGTTATTGTGCAACCAACCTCCAGAACTCTTTTTATCTTGCAGAACTGAAACTGCTTACCCATTAAACAACTGCTCCCCATTGCTTCATCCCCCAGCCCCTGGCAACTACCATTCTAATTTCTGTCTGTATAAATTTGACGACTCTCGGTACCTCATCTAAGTGGAATCATACAGCATTTGTCTTTTTGTTACTGGCTTATTTTACTCAGCATAATGTTTTCAGGGTTCACCCATGTTGTAGTGTGTGTGAGGATTTCCTTCTTTTTAAGACTGAATAATATCCATTGTATGGATATACCACATTTTGTTTATTCATCTGTCAATTGGTACTTGGGTTACTTCCACCTTGAGCATTGGCAAATATCTCTTCAAGACCCTGCTTTGAATTATTCTGGATTGCACAGAAGTGGAAGTTATGGACCATATGGTAATTCTATGTTTAGTCTTTTTGAGGAACTGCCGTACTGCTGCCCCATTTTATATTCCCACCAACAGTGAATAAGGGTTCTGATCTCTCCATGTCCTTATGGACACTTTTTTTTTGGTGGGGGGAGAGTAGCCATCCTAATGAGAATGTGGTGGTATCTCATTGTAGTTTTAATTTGAATTCCCCTAATGATTAGTGATGTTGAACATCTTTTCATGTGCTTGTTGGGCATTTGTATGTCATCTTTGGAGAAAGATCTGTTCAAGTCCATTTTCCATTTTTAAATCAGGTTGTTTTTCTAAATCAGCTGGCCAGTACAGGAATCGAACCCTGGACCTTGATATTATCAGCACCATGCTCTAACCAACTGAGGTAACTGGCCAGCTCTTTCCATGAATTTTTTGAAGACCCCTTGTATAATGGTGCCTGTGTCTCACCTCAGACTGAAAAAGAATTGCAGAGGGCAGGGTCCTGGAGTTGGTGTTCATAAAGCTTCCTAGGTGGGGCCAGCCTGGTGGCACACTGGAGAGTGCGCTGCTTGGGAGCGTGGCGGCGCTCCCGCCGAGGGTTCAGATCCCATGTGGAGATTGGTTCCCGCTCACTGGCTGAGCGCGGTGCGGGTGCAACACCGAGGGTTGCGATCCCGTTACCGGTCAGTAAAAAAAGACAAAAAGGAAAAAAAAAAAAAAGCTTCCTAGGTGAATCGAAAGTCAGCCAGGATTCTGAACTACTGAATTAGACATAAAACAGATTAGTAATTCTCACTCTTGAAGACACAGGAATCTACACTTGAAAGCACCAGACATGGGAAAAAATGGATTACAGGCATTTGGGATCAGGGAAGGGTGATCCTTCTTGGCTCATGACCATCTTGGAGGTAGTGGAGAGCTTTTGCCAAAGACGAAGGAGGATAAAACAAACATTGTCTGCCAAACATGTTTGCCAACTGATACCTGGGCCTGGGAAAGAGATTCTGAGACTGGATACAATGAGGACCAAATGCTTCGCAGGTGGGAGACAGCCATTGCTTTCAAATTAGGAGCGCAGGAACACTCCCAACTGTACCTGACTGTGTACCTCCACCTGCAACTCTGAGCCATGTTTTGATTTGGGAGATGTCTGGGGCAGGTGCCTTTGACCCGTGCCAGGTATTAGGCTGGGTGTCAGTTTCATCCTGTGGTTAAGAGTTCTGGTTTTTGACACTTTGTATTTTTTTCCTTTTATGTTCAGATAATGCACATGTTTCTAATCCCACTGTGATATGCCGGGAAGAGAGCATTGAAGAGGAGTGGATGGGTTTACTGGGATACCTTTCCAGAATCTCTATCTGTAAAAGGAAGAAAGGTAAGCAATAAGGGTGGTGCTTCCAGTTGGGTTTCAGACCTGGTTAGGAGGTGCTGGAAAGCTGAGTAGCTGGGAAGCTTGGCCATTCTACACGTTCCTGCTTTTTGGGTGCAAAGGCCTGTCTCAGGAATGCACTGTCAGCTGAAGAAACACATTTATGTTTGCACGGCTCCTTGCAGTCCCAGAACCAAGGGGAGGTGAGTAAGTGCTTGCAGTTTTAAAAGGCATGGGCTGCAGACTACGCAAAGGAATAAGATTGGACAAAAAGGATTTTCTCTCTGGTGGCTGCACTTACAGCACTGTCTTCTGTTCAAGTGTATAGATGAAAAATTCACCAGAGTTTCTGGGACCTTCTATATCTAAGCAAGTAGAGAGAAACCACACCTCTCAATCACAGGGCCCTGTTTATAGCTCATCTGAGGTAGATGTGTGTGGGCTGTTCCCAAAGTCTAACTTTCCGTCTCTGTTGTAGATTACTGTAAGAAGTACAGAAGACATGTGAGAAGCAGATTTCAGTGTATCGAAGATAGGAATGCCCGACTGGGTGAGAGCGTGAACCTCAACAAACGCTACACCAGGCTGCGTCTCGTCAAGGAGCACCGCAGCCAGCAGGAAAGGGAGCATGAGCTTCTGGCCATTGGCAGGACCTCAGCCAAGACATGGGACAGCCCTATGAGTCCCATTAAAATGGAATTGCTGTTTGATCCCGATGATGAACACTCAGAGCCTGTGCACACGGTGGTGTTCCAGGGAGCAGCAGGCATTGGGAAAACAATACTGGCCAGGAAGATTATGTTGGACTGGGCGTCAGGGAAACTCTACAAGGACAGGTTTGACTATTTGTTCTACATCAACTGTCGGGAGGTGAGCCTCGTGACACAGAGGAGTCTGGGGGACCTCATTGTTAGCTGCTGCCCTGATCCCAACCCACCCATATGCAAGATCGTAAGCAAGCCCTCCAGGATCCTCTTCCTCATGGATGGCTTCGATGAGCTCCAAGGTGCCTTTGACGAGCACATAGGGGCACTCTGCATGGACTGGCAGAAGGCCGAGCAGGGGGACATTCTCCTGAGCAGCCTCATCAGAAAGAAGCTGCTTCCTGAGGCCTCTCTGCTCATCACCACCAGACCTGTGGCCCTGGAGAAGCTGCAGCATTTACTGGACCATCCTCGTCACGTGGAGATCCTGGGTTTCTCAGAGGCCAAAAGAAAGGAGTATTTCTTCAAGTATTTCTCAGATGAGGCACAAGCCAGGGAAGCCTTCAGGCTGATTCAGGAGAACGAGATCCTCTTCACTATGTGCTTTATTCCCCTGGTCTGTTGGATTGTGTGCACTGGACTAAAACAGCAGATGGAGAGTGGCAAGAGTCTTGCCCAGACGTCTAAGACCACCACTGCAGTATATGTCTTTTTCCTTTCCAGTTTGTTGCAGTCTGGAGGAGGGAGCCAGAACTGCCTCTCTACCTACCTCTGGGGGCTCTGCTCTTTGGCCGCAGATGGAATCTGGAACCAGAAAATCCTATTTGAGGAGAGTGACCTCAGGGATCATGGTCTGCAGAAGGTGGATGTGTCTGCTTTCCTGAGGATGAACCTGTTCCAAAAGGCAGTGGACTGTGAGAAATTCTACAGCTTCATCCACATGACTTTCCAGGAGTTCTTTGCTGCCATGTACTACCTCCTGGAAGAGGAGGAAGACGGGGGGATGAGGAATGTACCAAAGAGTTGTCCAGAGCTTCCAAACCGAGATGTGACGGTCCTTCTTGAAAACTATGGCAAGTTTGAAAAGGGGTATCTGATTTTTGTTGTCCGTTTCCTCTTTGGTCTTGTAAACCAGGAGAGGACCACCTACTTGGAGAAGAAACTAAGTTGCAAGATTTCTCAGCAGATCAGGCTGGAGCTGCTGAAATGGATTGAAGAAAAAGCCAAGGCCAAGAAGTTGCAGATCCAGCCCAGCCAGCTGGAACTTTTCTACTGTTTGTACGAGATGCAAGAGGAGGACTTTGTGCAAAGGGCCATGGACCACTTCCCCAAAATTGAGATCAGTCTCTCCACTAGAATGGACCATGTAGTTTCTTCTTTTTGTATTGAGAACTGCCATCGTGTGGAATCACTTTCCCTGGGGTTTCTCCATAACTCACCCAAGGAGGAGGAGGAGGAGGAGGAGGACGATCGACACCTTGACGTGGTCCAGTGTATCCTCCCAGGACACACTGACTATTCTCATCATGCTGACTATTCTCATCGGTAAGGAAATCCAGTTTCAGGCAGATGAGAGAATGTGCCCTCTGCTTTCTGACCACCTTTTTCTTGGCACTTGCTTCCTCTCCTTTCTTTTCAACTATCTTCCAAGTGCAGTTGCCTCAGCTGCATAATAATGCCACCACCACCCATTTCTAACAGACCCCTTCACTGGCAGAGATTGACTTGGGCCAGGTGGATAAATGGGATGAGGAAAAAACCAATCAAACAAGAAACAGATGCTTGGGGAATGCCAGTTCAGTACAAGGTATTAGGTGGAAGGTAGGGTTGAATACACATATTTATAAATTTAAATTGGAGCTCTAGTGCATTATAGCCAATCAGTGCCTACGGGGCAAACCAACTTCAGAGACTCTGTATTAGAACACAGAGGACAGAGAGGCTCTCAGAACTGGAAGCTGGGGGAGGTTTCTCAGAGGAGTGAAGTTTGAGCCTGCCTTGAAAGATGGGTAAATTTAAATTGGAGCTCTAGTGCATTATAGCCAATCAATGCCTACAGGGCAAACCAACTTCAGAGACTCTGTATTAGAACACAGAGGACAGAGAGGCTCTTAGAACTGGAAGCTGGGGGAGGTTTCTCAGAGGAGTGAAGTTTGAGCCTGCCTTGAAAGATG
>NW_007728108.1:158516-159398 GCF_000696425.1 Galeopterus variegatus | reverse complement strand
AGAACTGGAAGCTGGGGGAGGTTTCTCAGAGGAGTGAAGTTTGAGCCTGCCTTGAAAGATGGGAGGACATGGGTGACTAGAGGAGAGGGCAAAGGGTCTGGCAGTGAGGACTGGTAGGAAAAAGGTTGCGAATGCAGTCTGGCAGAATGCATGTACATGACCATGGGGAGGAACACGGCTTCCTTGGAACAAACGTGAATGAGGGTAAATCCAGGGAAATAGAACTGGAAAGGTGAGAGCCCTCCTTCTAGGCCCCCACATTGTTTTGTACCAGGCTGTCATTAAAAACAACCCCCTTCAGGGTCTATTCATGGATTTGCTAGGGGTTTGGAAGCCAGTTGCCATGTCTGTGCAATGAAGTGGTTGAGTACCTGATTTCTGAAGTCCCTTTGGGTTTATCATTTGGTGACTCCTACATGGGGACTGCCCACAGTCGTTGTAGGAAGGTGGCCACTCTGAATGTATGGGTTTATCCTCTATAGCAGATACTTGGCCTGAGGCAACGTTAAGGAAAACAGGCTAGGCCTTTTGACCTGCATCAGTGGGTTTCAGCTTTCTCTATGCTTTGACATCACCACTACCAGGATGACCTTCCTAGTCATTACTTGGCCATGAAAGACTGACCACTCAGTGTGGTTGCAGTGGTGGCTAAGACTAAGGTCCTGCTCATGGGAGGTTGAGGTCTGGTTATAGGGATGGTTGGGAAACAAGTGCAGATGGTAGAGGGGTCATGGGTTATGACAAGGACCCTTGCAGAGTGGGCAGGTGAAGGAAAGTGTCACACCTCAACTGGATGCTGAAAGACAGGGAGTGAGAGAACTCAGTGTGGGCCAGAGGCAGCATAGACAGAGGGGGTTGTGGATTCGGAGGACAGGGGTGAGA
>NW_007728108.1:153841-156956 GCF_000696425.1 Galeopterus variegatus | reverse complement strand
TGCTTATGCAGCCAAGACATCATTTCTCCCTTTTCAATCAAAAAGTACCTCATGAAAGTGCTGATGATCAGTTTTCTGATTGAAAAGATGTTACTTTTTCTTTGTTGGTGGGAAGGCTCATTCTCAGACAGATTGATTCCTTGGTGTTGGGAAAGTTTATTCCTAGGTACTCATGTCCCAGGTTGGGGGAAATGGTGAAAACAGCAGTTAGGCCAAATTAGGGCAACATGAAGTGGGGTCAGGAACTGAGAAGAGACTTGCTATTCATAACCAATGTTTTCAGTTGTATACAGTTTGTATACTTGCAAACAGTTTTAAATTTTGGAGGTATCAAATAGGGGAAAAAAGCAAATGCTTTCGTCTTTGTTCATAAAAGTGTGTTTTACTAAATTGCTGTAAGTTATAGATAGCTTAAGAGAGAAAGTTTCCTTAAATCTGGAAACAGAACATTTAAATAAAGAACCAACAATGAAAGTTATAAAACATTATCAGTTATTTAACTTCATGTAATTAATTTTTGCTTTACCTGATCTTAACTAGCAATTTTATAAACCCATCAGATTTCTTATTAGAGTTCTGAAAAACTTTAATTTTGTTCATTGATCTTAAAATTATTTGAAATCTCTCTTTAAGAGTACCTGTTAGAGTCTTTTCTATCAATCTGATTTCAGATGCCTTTAGAGAAAAATCAAAACTTCTTGCAATTTTACTAAGAATCTAATCAATACTTCAAGAAAATCTTGTTCTAATGTAAGGGAAACTTAGTTCTGTACTAGTGTCTTTTTAATCTCAAAGTTTAATCTTTAGAAAGATTTAGCTAATTCCCTTCTAATTATAGACAGCTTAATCCTACACAAAATTCTTTCATAAATTCACCTTTCACAAACAATTATTATGACTTATTCAACAACATGCTTTTTTTGGACTTTGTGTTTTGCACTGTACTTCCTCTTTCCTAAATAACCAGTCATTTTACTCTAGGACAGAAATTCGTTACACAAGATGCTTTCTCATATAAAGGTATTCTCTTTTCTGTTTAACTTTCCTAACCACAACTGTGTCTTCATACCTGTAGCTTTATTCACATCTCCTCTCTTCTCCTACATACTTGTTCCTTTCTCATCAAAAACACATCTTATATTTCTTGGTACACTTACATACAAAATTATATATACTAATTAAAATGAACTAATTACCTCCCAAAGGCCCCACCTCCTAATAGCATCATGTTGGGGGGCTAGGATTGCAACATATAAATTTGTGGGAGACTAAAGCTCCTGATAAGAAGCTTGACACCCATCTCTCTACCTTCCTCAGAGGGCAGGAGCTTGTTCTGTATGTCTCAGAACCTTCTCAGGGGCTGGCCAGTTCGCTCACTTGGTTAGAGTGCTGTGTTGATAACACCAAGGTCAAGGGTTCATATCACCTCACCGGCCAGTCCCCCAGAAAAACTAAACTGCACATTGGAGTTACCTGAAAGTTAAAAAAATATTGATATGCCAAAAAATTGATCTCATAGAAGTAGAGAGTAGAATAGTAGTTACCAGAAGCTGTGAAGGCTGGGGGGATGAGGGGGAGGGAGAGGCTGGCCAATAAATGTAAACTCAGAGGTAGGTCGGAAGAATAAGTTCTGTTGTTCCACAACACTGCAAGGTGACTGTAGTGCACAGTAACTTACTGTATCTTTTCAAATAGCCAGAAGACAGGAGTTTTGGATATTCCCAACACAAAGAAATGATAAAGATTAGAGGTGATGGGTAGACTGACTAGCTTGATTTGATCATTGCACAGTGTAGGTATGTATCGAAATATCACTCTATACCCCATAAATATGTACAATATTTTATGTGTCAATTAAAAAAATAAATTAAAAAATATATCGCTATAGCCTGATCCCACCTCAGAGATTCTGATTTTGTTCCTCTGGGCTTGGCATGGCCTTGGGATTTTTGAGAACACCCCTGATGCTATTGTGCAGCCCAGTGTGAGGACCAATCTCTGGAACACTCAGCACAGAGTGTCTGGAGCTGTGGGCAGAACAGCAGACCCATGAGGGAGGCAGGGGAAGGACACTGAAGGAGGGGCCGTAGATGCCCACAGTCAGCCAGTGTCACAGGCTCGCATTCTTTCCATCGTAAAGTATGCAGAACTGGTCTTACCAAGGCTCACTGGACCCTCTTCATTCCTCTGTTAATGATCTTTGCTTTCACAACCCATTTCTTAACCCCTGGGAGGCTCTTCTCCAAACTGGTGCTAGGAGCCCCTGGCTCCAGTTTGTTATTGTTAGAGATGGATTATCTTTTCTCTCCTTCTTCCTTCCAATTTCTAGATTGGTAAACTGCTATCTCACTTCCAACTTTTGCCGAGGCCTCTTCTCAGTTCTAAGCACCACCCGGAGCCTAACTGAATTGGACCTCAGTGACAATACTCTGGGAGACCCAGGGATGAGGGTGTTGTGTGAAACGCTCCAGCACCCTGGCTGTAATATTCAGAGATTGTGGTAAGTCCCCATGCTTGAGCATCTGTGTGTGTGAGAGAGAGAGAGAGAGAAGGAGAGAGAGAAACAGACACTGGAGAAAGATCTTAGGGACTGAATTGGTGGTATATTAGTTTCCCGGGGCTGTCAAAAGAAAGTAGCACAGACTGAGTGGCGGCTTACACGGAAATTTATTTTGTCACAGTTCTGCAGGTTGGAAGTTTAAGATCAAGGTGTTGACAGGGTTGGGTTCTTCTAAGGCCTCTCTCCTTGCCTTGCAGATGCCATCTTCTCCATGTGTTTTCATATCATCTTTTCTCTGTTTGTGCCTGTGTCCTAATCTCTTCTTACAAGGACATCATTAGATTAGATTAGGACCCATGCTAATGATTTCATATTAACTAAATTACCTCTGTAAAGACCCTATCTCCAAATACAGTTATATTTTAAGGTTCTGGGGGTTAGGGCTTCAATATATGAATTTTTGGGGGGGCGGCAAATCATCCCATAACAAGTGGGAAGGCGGAATAAACTGGAGTCCAGTTGTTTGGGAAGTTTTGGATAGGGAAGAATGAAGGAGAACTGACAAGAAAGCCATTTCTTTTTTTTTTTTTTCATCCTTTTTGAGACCGGCCACAC
>NW_007728108.1:148898-153304 GCF_000696425.1 Galeopterus variegatus | reverse complement strand
GGCAAATCATCCCATAACAAGTGGGAAGGCGGAATAAACTGGAGTCCAGTTGTTTGGGAAGTTTTGGATAGGGAAGAATGAAGGAGAACTGACAAGAAAGCCATTTCTTTTTTTTTTTTTTCGTTCTTTTTGAGACCGGCCACACCGTGCTCAGCCAGTGAGCGCTGTGAGCGCACCGGTCATCCCTATATAGGATCCGAACCCGTGGCGGGAGCGCTGCTGCGCTCCCAGCGCCACACTCTCCCTAGTGCGCCACGGGCTCGGCCCAGAAAGCCATTTCTTGATGGTACAACCAAAAAGCCATGACCTTCAATATCCTCAGTGTTTCCTCATGGGCCATGCTTACTGATGAGAATTGGGGAGTTTCATCATAAGTGACCATGGTGTATTAGTCAGTTTTCTGTTGCTTATAACAGAATACATGAACCTTGGTAATTTATAAGGGAATAAAATTTATTTCTTGCAGTTTTGAAGGCTTGGAAGTCCAAGGTCCAGGGGGGCACATCTGGTGAGGGCCTTCTCCCTGGTGGGATCTCTATATACAGCCTGTGGTGATGCAGGCAATCACATCAGAAGGGCTGGGTGAGACTGCTTTAATGTACTCACTTGCTCTCTTTATAAAACCATCAGTGCCCCTCTTGTGACAACTCATTCACCCATTAATCCATAAATGGATTAATTCATTCATGAGGGTGTGGTCTTCATGATACAATCACCCCTTAAGAGCCTTCTTTCAACACTGCCACATTGGGGATCAGTCTTCCAAATAAGCTTTGGAGGGTACAAATATTCAACTCATATCACATGGCTACCTGAGCTGGAACCCATCACAATAATTTGGATAGGCCGAAATATCACAGGAAATCTGTGGCTGTATTAATAACGTGCTCACTCTCAACCCATACTATGAATCAGATTCATGCAAGCCAAGGTGAGCATGCAGATGCCTGGGCCACCCCTCAGCCCTGTTTCCTCACATGCTCAGTGAGTGCATGCAGGTATGTACATTGACGAACTGCATAGCCAGTATTAAAGCCCACCCCTCTAGGCTGTTTTCACACCTCCCTCTCTTGCCCATCACTAACTTTATCAATTTTACCTGCTACACCAGCCGTTGTCCACTCTTCCCCATCTTCCCGCCACCAGCCCAGGTTTGACAACTGCCATTACTTGCCTGAACATTGCATGACTTCCTAGACTGTCCACTTTTTGAGGATAGGATTCATGTTCATTTGTCTTGTCACCATCGTTGCAGGAGGCATCTTAGTACACATTAGTGCTCAAAGAAACACGTGGAATGAATGTTGGTTGTTTGGTCTTTCTACATCTGCTTTTGCCCCCCCTCCAATCCATTCTCCACACACAAGTCAGATTATTTAGAAAATTCAAATTTGTGCCATTCCCTTGCTTGAATACATTCTCTTCACTCTTTTGAGAAATTACAAGTCCTCTTGCCTTCGGGGCTCTGACTGTTTTGGGCACTTAACCTTGCTTCTCCAGCTTCATCCCATGACACTCTCCCCATTGCCCCTGTGGGTGTTTCCATGTGATTCCAGAGAATGAGACGCAAACAGGGAAACTTGGGCAGTAATGAGGCGCTTTGTGGATATGTAGCAATCTAGTTGTTCACTTGCTCGTAGGGATGTTCCTTGACTAAGGATGGGGTCAAATCCCAATAAACCCATCGTAATGAAAATATCATTAAGTCGAAGATGCAATTAATACATCTAACCTACTGTGTACATCATAACTTAGCCTAGCCTACCTTAAACATGCTCAGAACACTTACAGTAGCCTACACTTTGGAAAAATTATCTAACACAAAACCTATCTTATACTGAAGTGTTGGATATCTCATGCAATTTATTGAATATTATACTGAAGTTGAAAAACAGTGGTCATATGGGTACTGGAAGTATGGCTTCTACTAAATGTATATCACTTTCCCACCATCATAAAGTCGGGAAACTGTAGGTTGAACCATTGTTAGTTGGGCACTGTCTGTAGTTGGTATGAAGATGAGGACAGAAAGAAAGGTAGTTTCCAACAGGCTATAAGACATATGAACTATTGGCCTGGAAAGGAGCTGGAATGTTGTTTTGTCCCCACGACAGTAACAAATTGTTGTTGGTAGTGGTGAGGGTGGTAGCTGTTCATGTGTGTGTGTGTGCGTGCGTGTGTGTGCATGCGTGTGTGTGCATGTGCGTGTGATTGTAAAACACATCAGGAATCAGAGCTGCTTTCTCCTTCAGTGTAAATGGAAGACTGGGATTAAATACTTAAGCAGAATGGGGGGACAGTGTTGTCAAAGACAAGAAGTAGATGAATACAACCCTAGCAAGAGCTGCACTCAGTTGAAGGCACTTCAACTATTAGGTACAGACGTGAACCCACAGGCTCAACACCCTTTTTATTTACAAACCAGAAGTGTGCCATTCATACATCTGAGGGTTGATCGCAGTGCACCTGGCATTATTTATGGCTGGGAGTTCACTGGCGCTCTGCACTTGTGGCCTCAGGCAGAGAGCTGATGAGCCTGGGAGCTACCTTCCCGGTGTGTCCTGAGTTGTATTCAGGAGCTCTCTGATCAGATGATATGTCCGTGAAAATTTTGTTATAACTTTCCTTTTGTAACATGAGAGCATAGGTGCTCCTGCTTGGTGCAGAAATCAAGTATAGACCAGCAGGCAGTGGCAGAGAAGCAGGCCATGTCCTGACACCTTCTGCTTCTGTGCTTGGCATGAAGGTTGGGGAGGTGTGGCCTTTCCCATCAGTGCTGCTTCGACATCTCCTTGGTCCTGAGCAGCAACCAGAAGCTAGTGGAATTGGACCTTAGCGACAATACCCTGGGAGACTTTGGAATCCAACTTTTGTGTGTGGGACTGAAGCATCTATTCTGCAATCTGAAGAAACTCTGGTGAGTCCGAACTCATTTCCCTTGTGAAGCTCACCTAAGGAGGCATGTTTTGTGAACTCTGACTTCAATGAAGCACAGTGGGCTTGAGGTTTAGTGTGAGAGTGGCCTCAGCAGCTCAGAGGGTCTCCTGCATTTATCTCTGGGTGTTTGTCAGTAATTCAGTCAGTGTTGGTTATGAGGAGAGCCACATACTCAGCCCTGACAAGGAGCATAAATTATAAAAAATGATGCCTGCCTTTAAGGTATTTACAGCCTAGCTGAGAACATAAGCCCGTTGTAATGCATTGCTTTAGAAGAGTTTTGAAACTTCATGACAAGCCCTTGGTCTCCACACTGAATAAGAAAGAGTGTTAGAGCAATGCAGACACTTGATGTTGTATGCAGCCCTTCATTGATTGCTGCTGGGAGACTTGAATTTTGAAGAAAAGAAGAAAGCACTTGTAAAGGGCAGAGCTAATTCATACCCATTAGAATGGCTATTATAACCAAAAACAAACAAGAACACTAGAAAAGGACAACTGTTAGTGAGGATGTGGAGAAACTGTCTGTTGCTGGTGGAATGTAAAGTGGCACAGCCACTCTGGAAAACAGTACAGTGATTCCTCAAAAAATTAAACGTAGGATTACCATTCGAGCTAGGAATTCTACTTCCATGTATATGTGCAAAAGAGTTGAAAGCAGGGGCTCCATCTTACATTCGCACCCTCATGTCCATAGCAGCATTATTAACAATCGCCAAAAGCTGGAAATAACCGCAAATGTCCATCGATGGATGATGGGTTTTTAAAAAAGTGGTATATACATACATACAGACTTAAAAGGAATTCGAACCTTCAGGACATTATGGTGAGTAAGATAAGCCAGACGCAAAAGGGCAAATACTGTATGATTCCACTTACGTGAGGTACCTAAAATAATCAAATTCACAGAGACAGAAAGTAGAATGGTGGTTGCTAGGGGCTAGGGGTAGGGGGAAATGGGGAGTTCTTGTTTAATGGGTACAGAGTTTCGGTTTTACAAGATGAAAAGAGTTCTTTCTGGAGATTGGTTGCACAACAAGGTGAATGGTGCATTGAATGGTGCTCTTAAAAATGGTTAAAACGGTAAATTTTATGTATATCTTACCACAATAAAATGTACAGAGTTGGGATGAGCTTGGAAGGTGCTTACTTGTTATTACATCAAACAGAAAAGGAAATCAAAAGTTTATATGGAGCCTGGATCCACTCACTTCCCATGAGTAGACTGGAATAGGGGCAGTGGCAGGTATGAGTGCCTGCTTAATTCATGGCAGAGAGTGGGTGAGAGATGTGATTGTGACATTCTACCATCTTTATGGAAGGTTGGTCAGTTGCTGCCTTACATCAGCGTGTTGTCAGGATCTTGCATCAGTTCTGAGCACCAACCGTTCCCTGACCAGACTCTACATGGGGGAAAATGCCTTGGGAGACTCAGGAGTTCGAATTTTATGTGAAAAAGCCAAGCATCC
>NW_007728108.1:146761-148433 GCF_000696425.1 Galeopterus variegatus | reverse complement strand
TGGGGGAAAATGCCTTGGGAGACTCAGGAGTTCGAATTTTATGTGAAAAAGCCAAGCATCCGCAATGTAACCTGCAGAAACTGGGGTAAGTCTTCATGGGTGTCTCAGTAGAAAAGCAACTTCTCTTCAGAGATGAATTATTTGGAAATGTGGATGGGAGTTACTCTAAAAAGGGTTAATGAGATGGAGTCGAGGGTAGAGAATAGAGGTAACAAATCAGAAATAGTTTGAAGCACTAGATACTAGTAATATATACAGCTGCTAATAATGTAATTTATGCTAATTTATGATTATAGAATTAGAGCTTTTTAGAGTTGGAAGAAACCTTAGAGATTGTGCTGCCCAGTTTCCCACTGGGTGAAAAACTTCTAAGACATTTGCATGAATAGTCACTGATTTAGTGTGAATACTTCCAAGTATGCAAGTCAGTGCTGCACAATGTGGCCTCTCCATTAGAATAGAGTTTTTATTTCGATGTAGCACCTTCTCTGATTTCTGTGCATTTATCCTTGTCCTTCTCCCTGGGAGAACTGAGGAGCACATCCAATCCCATTTCCCCAGAGACATCAGTCACACTCTAGATCGTCTCTTGCATACAGCTCTAAATCCTCAACTAGGACATGGCTCAGCACCTTCACCTAGTTAGTCATACTCTCCCAGGTAAGGGCTGGTGTGTTAATGTCCCTCTTTGAATTGCAGTGCCCACATCTGAAAATGTGGTGGAACTTTTGCTTTCTCTGGCAGGGCAATGTGCTTTCACTGGTGGAGGCTGTGATGTCTTTATGTTTTTGGTAGTCACATCAGATTATTGGTTCATGTTGGAATTTTGCAGTAAATAATAATACAAAATACCTGCTAATAATCTTGCACTTACTGTTTATCGCTGCTCTTCCATGTTCTTTACATGGGTTATCTCAGTTGGCCTTATAAAGACGATACAAAGTAGATATCAGTGCCTTCGACTTAGAGGAGAAAATAAGGCTCAGGGAGCTTCATACCTTTGCCTAAGGACACTGAAATAGAAGGTAGTGGAGTTCAGTGCAGACACACCGTGTGTGATCCCACTGGCCACCGCCTTAATCCCAGTGCATGGCCTTATGAAGTGTTGCTAGTGGGCTCTCTATGAGGGTACTTCAAAAAGTTCGTGGAAAAATGGAATTAAAGATAATACGAATCCTTCTGTGAACTTTTTGAAGACCCCTCATATAGGGCTTCTCCATCTGGCTGTCAGTGTAAGTGTGGGGTCTTGCATTTACCTTGCCAAATTTCATCTAATCTTTACTTCGACCCATTGTCTAGGCATTTTTGAATTTTGATTCTGTCAATATTATCTATAAATACTACGAGCAAACAGTATGTCTTTATTCATGTTACTGATATAAACACCAACCAGATCACCATTCAAGACAAAATATAGCAGGAAGGGTCTTTCCTGAAGACTAATCCATTAATACCTAATTAACAACAAATGTTTGTGCACAGAGCTCTGGTACTTCCTTGGACTTGTCCCAACAGCCCATCCCCAGACATCACTGTGTCTCTCTCCTGGGAGAGGTCCGCGTGCAGTGCTTCCGTGTCCTCCCCTTATGTTATTACTCTTCCTCAGCAATCTGGCTTCTGTACTTTCAGTTTGTTCAACAGATGTGATTTAGCCTTTTTATTTTCCAGGCAC
>NW_007728108.1:143738-145979 GCF_000696425.1 Galeopterus variegatus | reverse complement strand
TAATCCATTAATACCTAATTAACAACAAATGTTTGTGCACAGAGCTCTGGTACTTCCTTGGACTTGTCCCAACAGCCCATCCCCAGACATCACTGTGTCTCTCTCCTGGGAGAGGTCCGCGTGCAGTGCTTCCGTGTCCTCCCCTTATGTTATTACTCTTCCTCAGCAATCTGGCTTCTGTACTTTCAGTTTGTTCAACAGATGTGATTTAGCCTTTTTATTTTCCAGGCACTCTGGGTTCTGTTGTGGGTGCTGATAGTAGCAGTGAGTAAAACAGACCAACACCTGTTTTCACAAACATTCTCATAGGGACGGAGTGACAGAATAGACAGACAAAACAGTATGCAGTGTGTGTACGTACAGATGGTCCCAACTTAGCAATGGTTCAACTTAGATTTTTCAACTTCACAATGGGTTTATGAGGATGTAACCCCATCTTAAGTTGAGGAGCATCTGTACTGTAATAAAAACTGGAGTGACAGTGAGGGCTGCTTTTTTGCCCAGGATCAGTGAATGCCTCTTGAGCCGGTGACATTGGAGCATGTACTAAATGAAGTACGGGCATGAGCCATGAAGGAGCCAGGGAAGATCACTTCAGGCAAAGCAAGCAGAGGTGAAGAGGCCCAGGGCAGAGACACTCAGTTGATGCTCAGTGATCGTGGTTCTGACTTATAGATCCTTCCCAGACCTCATCTTAGTTGACATCTGCCACCTGTAATTCTGCTCATCACCTCCTGCTGGAATACCTTCTCTTCTCTTGTTTTTAGGGCACTGTTCAGTCTTTCCCACTAATTTTATAGCTTTCCCTTCTCTTGATCCTGTGTTGGCTCCCCTTCCTGTGGTCTGGGGATTTCACCATTGGTTTTATTTTGTACTAAATGTTTCTACACTCCCTGGGATCTCTTCTGTACCCCACAGCTTCAACAACAACCTACAGACAGATGGCTCCCAAAAGAGATCTCAAGCCCACATATTGCTCTTGACCTTTTTCTTACAAAACTAACACATGCTCAGTATAAATATATACAAAAAAAAAAAACAACCCAAAAAACGGTATATGAAGTCAAAATGAAAGCTTCTTCTCAGCCTATTGAGAGAGCCACTTACAACAGTCCAATATGTAAACAGCCAGATATTTTGTTAGACACAAACATCCATCCATCTGTTAATCCATCCGCTCATTTTAATACACTCTATGAAGTGTTTTTATCTATTTACTTTGCTAGGGCTGCTGGAACGAAGTAGTACAGAGTGGCTCGAACAACAGAAATTTATTGTCTCTTCAGTTCTGGAGGCTGCAAATTTGAGATCAAGGTGTTAGCAGGTTGGTCCTTCTGAGGGTTGTGAGGAAGGGTCTGTTCCATGCTTTTCTTCCAGCTTCTGGTGGTCTGCTGTCAGTCTGTGACATTTCTTGCCTTGTAGATTGTTTTAGTCTGTTTTGTGTTGCTATAACAGAAATACCTGAGACTGGGTAATTTATAAANAGGTTTATTTGGCTTATGATTCTGGGACAGCTGCATCTGGCATGGGCCTCAGACTGCTTCTTCTGATGGTGGAAAAGTGGCAGGCAGCCGGCAGGTACAAGCAGATCACATGTTGAGAGGAAGCAAGAGAGAGAGAGAAGTTGCCAGGGTCTTTTAAACAACAAGCTCTTGCGGGAACTAATAGAGCAAGAACTCACTGATTAATCCCCTCCCCCAGGGAGAGCATGAATCCGTTCATGAGGGATCCGCCCCCATGACTCAGTTTCCAACACTGCCACATTGGGGATTAAATTTCCACGTGAGTTTTGGAGGGGACAACACATCCAAACTCCATCATAGATGCATTACCTTGATCATTGCCTGCGTTTCTCCATGGCATTCTCCCTGTGTATGTGTGTGTCTGTCTCTGTGTCCATGTTCCCCTTTTGACAGGGACACAGTTGATATTGGATTAGGGCCCTAATGACCTCATCTTAACTACTTACATCTGCAATTGTTGGTATTTCCAAATAAGGTCAAATTCTGAAGTACTGGGGCTAGGACTTCAACAGGGCAAGACACAATTCAACCTATAACAATTGTCTATATATTGAAACTGGCATTATAATAGAAATACTTTTCTTTGATTTGCTTTTTTCATTTATAATGGATAAATTTCCATGCTGATTGTGTGATTCCATTTTCTATCTCTTATAACAGAATACCTGAAAGTGGGCAATGTATAAAGAAATGAAATTTATTTCTTATAGTTTGGGGG
>NW_007728108.1:136873-143290 GCF_000696425.1 Galeopterus variegatus | reverse complement strand
CAGAATACCTGAAAGTGGGCAATGTATAAAGAAATGAAATTTATTTCTTATAGTTTGGGGGGCTTGGAAGTCCATGGTCCAAGGACTACATCTGGTGAGGGCCTTCTTCAGGGTGGGAGCTTTCTACAGAGTCTCAAGGTGACACAGCATATCACGTGGTGAGGATGGCATCAGCTAGAGAGCTAACCTGCTTAGTTGCTCTCTGTATAAAGACAGCAGAACCATGCCCATGACAACCCATTACTCCATGAATGGATCAATCCATTCATAGGGGCACAGTCCTCATGATCCAATCACCTCTTAAAGGCCCCATCTTCCACCATCATATTGGAAGTTAAGTTTCAACATGAGCTTTATGGGGACATTCAAACCATAGCACAGACGTGTAGATTTATAGATGGGGCATAATATTGCATAGTATGCATTACCATAATTTATTTATGTACTTGTTGAATGAGGAACTTTTAGGTGAGTTTCTGCTTTTTCATTATGATAAACAACTCTGCAAAAAGACTTTATATATGCAATTTTATGTGTGTGTATTTCTTTTGAGATAGATACCTCTAAGTTAGTAATGAGTCAAAGGAATTAATCTGTCAAAATTTTTAGGCATTTTATATTTTGTTAGGTATAGCCAAATTTTCTTTTATTGAACTTTAAGCCCTTATCTCTGGGTACATATTGTGTCCCACCCACTCCCTATTCCCCCACACCATACCAACATTACACAAACATCACACATTCAAAAAATTGGTTTACTTCTCATGATTATTCCCTCACCCCCATCCTTTGGCCTGCTCCTGACCTCTTCTTCCTGCCTTGTTGAATAGTGGGGCTTTCCAGGAGGCTGCACAGCTAGTAAACAGGGGGCAATCCTAAATTTTCTTTACTTTCAGTTCCCTCCACTTCTCATCTTTTTTTTTTTCTTTTTAAATTTACGTAACACCAGAGGGACTTTATAAAATGCAAATTTGGTAACATTTGGCCTTTGTACAAAAACCTTCATGAATTCTCTGGAGTCAAGTAACATTGGCACATCTTAGCTTGGCATGCAAGGCTGTCCCAGACCCTGCCCTCTCTCCACTCACATCTTCCACTCCATTTTGAGTTGTATTGAGTTAGTTTTTAGTTCTAAGAACTAGGCCCGCCCTTTCACTCTTCCTTACCCTGCATACCCTTTTCCTTTTGCCTGGAGGGTTACCCCTACTCTCCCACTTTCCAACTATCCATCTAGGAACCTCCTTCTAATTCTTCAAATAATTGCTCTAATCCTCATTTTTCTCACTGAGAAGTATGAATAAAAATAACACTCATCTTGGGTTTGTAATAATTCAGTAAGATACTTCTATTTAAAGTCAGCATTTCACCATCAAGCACATAATAAATACTTAATAAATGTTAGATCTTCATTTTTCATTATGAGACATTTTTTATGACATAGGGCAAATTATTAATAAATAAAAAAAAAACCCCACAAATTAACCTAATACAGTATGTGGCAGGATATCTGTGCTTGGTAAATGCATAACTGTTGAATGGATTGGTTAAAACTAAGATGTATTATATTGACCACATTCCTCTAATCTAGTGGATTGGTTGGAAGGACTTGGTTGTTTCATTTTCTAAACATTTTATTATATACTCAGTATACTCATCACTCAGACTCAGTGGTTACCAACATTTTGACAATTAGGTTATGACTTTTTTTTTAAGAAAACTACCCTGTCTGCTTGTGACTGCTGCCACTTCACTGTGCAGTACTCCTCAAACATCTGGTGAATTTTCTGGAAATACTGGTAAAACTTACCACTACATGACTTTAAAATATTCTTTCCTTTTCTCTTTGAAGATCATCTCCAGTCTTCTGGAATGTTCCTCACCTTTGCCAGTAATTCTGCAAATGCCTTTTGCATGTTCATTAGGGACTCTCCGATATAGAATTCTTACCCAGAGATGAGAGCTTACCAGAAACACACAAAACTTGCTTTGTTTTTGTTCATACCTCTTGGGCTTCATTTCCCTCTTAGTCCTGCCTGATCTATCTTTTCAATTTGATTCATCCTTGACTGGGAAGATGGAGACCATTGGGTGGATAAGTACTTCTTTTTCCTTCTGGTCATCTGTTTATGCTGCATTGTCTGAATGAATTTCTTCTGTGTTCCTATTTTTCCTGGTTCTTAGACATCAAAGAGTTTAAAAACATGCCGTTGTCAAGAACTCTGGCAGGAAGGAACGTAATCACATAAGATGTTCTTAAGGCTTTGTTTAATAACTAGCATACCTGGCTTTCTGTATACCATTTACCTTCCTATGAGTTTGAATGCAGGAGTAACACAGCTATCTATTTCAGAGCCCTCATCCTCCTGTCGGGTGATAGAATATGCTCAATTTGACCCAAGAATAGTATATCAAAAACCCGAATTCCATTGAGCTTAATGTAAACCGAGGGCTTTTCACTCTGAGAGGCCCTGTGCTGTGCAGAAGGAAGAGCAAGATGGACAGAGGGGGCAATAGAGAGAGGGGATGGAACTAGAAGGTGGGGCCCTGAGTCTGTGTCCCCTCGCCACCATGCACCTGCTTTTTGACTTTGAGAGAAACGCATGATTCCATGAGCTTCAGGTTTCTAATCTGTAAAAGGTATGTAATAGTCATAGCTGCACTGCCTCCTTGCAGGTTGATGTAAGAAGCAAGTAAGACAGGTCTCTGCCACGTTAGAGGCTTTATTAGTCAGGGGCAACTTGTCTATCTGGAAGAAGTGGTGCTGAAGAGCAGCCGCTGCCAGAGGGAATCTGTGTAAGGAGGAGGAGGAGGGATATGAGGAGAATCCCGATCAGTTTGCTTTTCCTCTTACTGCTGTACTGATCCCAGCAAAGTGTCTAGTGAGAATAACACTTGTTTCTCCGGTAGTACGCAGAGACGGGGACTCATGCTCTCCTCAGTTATATCCCAGGTGCTGGCTTCTGAACTCTAGGGATGGAGCTGCTCGGATAGGACAGGGTACCTGTGTTGAGGCAGCTGTGCAGTGTCTGGGAGAGGCTGGGTGCTGAAGACTCTTCTCTCTGATCCTTCTACAGGCTGGTGAATTCTGGCCTTACATCCGTTGGTTGTTCAGCTCTGTCCTTGGTGCTCAGCACTAACCAGAATCTCACGCACCTGTACCTACGGGGCAATGCTCTTGGAGACGCGGGGGTCAAACTACTCTGCAAGGGACTCTTGCACTCCAATTGCAAGCTTCAGATGTTGGAGTAAGTCCCTTGGCTTATTAAGGCAAAAGGAATACATGGTGGTTAAGAGTGAAGGGGAATTTGCAGGGAGTGGCCACAGAATATTCTGTATCTGGGAAGTGAGGTTTCCTCTTAGGGTTTGGCTTATTACAGGATCATAGGACTGGGAGGAGTTCTTCTACGTGGTGTAAAGGAAGAAATTTGAGTCCCTTTCGCCACAATCCCCTGTACCGCAGAAGAATGGGGATGGTATGGCACTTGCATTTTATGGGAATTTTGGGGAAGATACAGAATTTGAGAAAAATCAATTCATAAATCACTATTACTAATTTGATCTGCATAATCCAGTAGACTTGAAAAAATATTCCCATCTAAAAAGGAGAGAAGAGTAACTTTTGGGATATAAGGATGTTTGAAGCAAGTTAATTCTGTATTTTCTCTGTACCGAAAACAATATGGGCTAGATCTTGGGGACTTGGGGGGATGGTTAAGGGGACATTTTCTTTAACTTGCCCCCTTTCTTGCAGATTAGACAACTGCAGCCTCAGCTCACACTGCTGCTGGGATCTGTCCACACTTCTGACCTCCAACCAGAGCCTGCGAAAGCTGAGCCTGGGCAACAACGACCTGGGTGATCTGGGGGTCATGATGCTCTGTGAGGTTCTAAAACAGCAGGACTGCCTCCTGCAGAGTCTGCAGTAAGTATACTCTGCGGCGATTCATGTGGTGGGATTCAGAGTTCTAAGGAAAGGTTGACCAGTTACCAAAATTCAGGATGGCTCTGTCTTCATTTGCACGTAGGATTAGATTGGGTCTGGGCCAGCTGTTGCAGATTTTTTTTTTTATTAAAGGAGTTTATTTTTTAGTTGAAACATATTGATTGTACATATTTATGAGGTACAGAGTTATATTTCAATACATGTATACCATGTGTGATGGTCAAATCAGGGTGATTAGAATATTCACCATCAAAAAAATTTATCATTTCTTTGTGATGAGAGCATTTGAGCTCCTCTCTTCTAGCCATTTGAGAACATACAATAAATGATTGTTAATTATAGATGCCTAGCACTGCTGTAGACCACTAGAACTTATTTTCCTATCTAGCTGTAATAGTTGCTGCAGATTTTTAAAAATAGGGTATATGGGTCATGATCTTCGTATTAACTCCATCCAGACATTTAGAATAATCAAAGTTCAGTTGGTTGTTTAAAGAGTTTTTATCTATATTCCTGAAAGAAACACAGTCCTAGTAAGTGTGGCCAGATAGGATTATATTTCTATGCAGGGGAATGTCCTTTGTAGAACTAGTCTACAATTCATCCTGATTGCAAAGGTCTTTATATAGTGGGGGTGTTCTTGTTTCTGAGGATTTCTAGATGGAAAAAGAGTGCTCCAGAAACATTGAGATTAGGAATTCCATAAAATTCAGCAGTGTCTTTGAGACCACTGGCTCCCATGTGTCTTCAGCAATACCACTGCAGTAGCCATTACCTCTTTAGGAAGAGCTTCCTAGCCAGTCTCGTGGCTTCTGTCAGACAGAATGATCACACTTTCCTATTGCTTGGCTTTAAGGTCAACATGCTCTCCTCTGGATTTTCTCCTACTTCACCAGGTATTTCTGCTCAGTCTCCTTTTTGGCTTTTCTTTGTCATCCTGACCATTATATATTAAATCCTCAGAGTTCAGTCACTGGGCTAATTTTTCTTCTCTACAGTTTCTCCCTCATTTCAGCTATGTAGTTTTTCGGCATTACCATATATGTGCTGTGACCGCCAAATCATATCTCCCTGAATTCTATGTCTGAATGGTTGTCTGCCCTTTCCACTTGGATATTTAATAAGCCTCCCAAACTTCACGTGTTCAAATCCAAACCCATGCTGTTCTCCTCTGTCTAAAACCTGCTTCTTCCCCACCCCAGTCAGTGATAACTAACTCCTAGTTGTTCAGGCCAAAACATTCCTGGTGCCATTGTCATTGTCTCTTTTTTCTTATATCCACGCCCGGTCCATTGGTATGTCCTGTCAGCTCTGCTTTCACACCGTGTCCACTCCCTGACCGCTTCTTGCCAGCTTCATGGCTCCCGCCCTGGCTCAAACCACTGTCACCTCTTGTCTGGATTATTGGGGTGGCATTCTGAGCGGCTACCTCCATCTATTATTCTTACTGTAGTAGACAGTATGAGTCAGATTATGTCAATCTCACCAACATCCTCCCATGACTTCCTGTCATTTTCAAAGTAAGAGCAATGAAGTCATGGCAGCTTCTAAACCACACATAATCTGGCCCCATCTGCTTCTGAAGATTCATTATCTTCTAACTCTTACTCGTTACGTTTCAGTCACAGTGGTCTTCTTGCTGTTTTGCAGAAATACTGTTCCCTCTGGACCTTTGCACTTGCTGTTCCCTCTGCCCAGAACTCTTCCCTTCAGTATCCATATGCCTTGTTCCTGCACATTCCTAACTCTTTACTTAAACGTCTTTTTCTCTGTGAGGCTATCATTGACTGTCCTACTGAAAATAGCAACCCAACATTCCTTTTCCTCCTCTGTTCTTATTTTTCTCCATAGTGTACATCACCAGCTTCTGTACTGTGCCATTTTCTTATATATTTATTATCTCTCTCTCTTGGGGTGGCATTCTGAGCGGCTACCTCCATCTATTATTCTTACTGTAGTAGACAGTATGAGCCAGATTATGTCAATCTCACCAACATCCTCCCATGACTTCCTGTCATTTTCAAAGTAAGAGCAATGAAGTCGTGGCAGCTTCTAAACCACACATAATCTGGCCCCCTCTGCTTCTGAAGATTCATTATCTTCTAACTCTTACTCGTTACGTTTCAGTCACAGTGGTCTTCTTGCTGTTTTGCAGAAATACTGTTCCCTCTGGACCTTTGCACTTGCTGTTCCCTCTTCCCAGAACTCTTCCCTTCAGTATCCATATGCCTTGTTCCTGCACATTCCTAATTCTTTACTTAAACGTCTTTTTCTCTGTGAGGCTATCATTGACTGTCCTACTGAAAATAGCAACCCAACATTCCTTTTCCTCCTCTGTTCTTATTTTTCTCCATAGCGTACATCACCATCTTATGTACTGTGCCATTTTCTTATATATTTATTATCTCTCTCTCCCCCCCAAAATGTAAATTGCATTACTCCAGGGACTTCTATCCAAGTTCATGACCTCAAGG
>NW_007728108.1:135998-136741 GCF_000696425.1 Galeopterus variegatus | reverse complement strand
CCCCCCCAAAATGTAAATTGCATTACTCCAGGGACTTCTATCCAAGTTCATGACCTCAAGGTTGAGAACCTACTGGAATGCAGGTTTAAATAAAGAAAAGTTTGGATCAGCACTGCATCCTTGTGCAGACATAGTGGGGCATGTTTGCTGCAGGAAAAGATGACATTCCTGGAGCTGAGAGAAGTGGAGCAACAAAGGGAGGGATTGGACAGGATGAACCTGGGGACATTGTTATATGTGGAGTCATCAACCCAGCCCTGAGGGACATTCAGAACCCAGCTTGGGGGGTGGGCTCAAAATATACTGAGGAATACATGGATGCAGTCAAGTAGTCTTAGTTTGGGCAGCGATAACAAAATCCTGTACAGTGGGTGGCTTAAACAACAGAAATGTATTTTCTAACAGTTCTAGAAGCTGGAAAGTCTAAAATTAAGGTTCTGTTTAATTTGGTTGCTGGTGAGGGTCCTTTTCCTGATTCAGATGGCTACTTTCTTGCTGTGTGCTCCGGGGGATGGAGGGGCGGAGAACATGCTCTCTGGTGTCTCTCTTATAAGGACACTAATCTCGTCATGAGGGCCCTGCTCTCGTGATTTCATCTAATGCTAATTACCTCCCAAAGGCCCCGTCTCCCAAATACCATCACACTGGGGGTTAAGGCTTTGACTTATGAATTTTGAAGGAAGACAAACATTCAGTGAATAATACAACCAAATCAACATGTTAGAAGTGATGCAGGACAAATG
>NW_007728108.1:132037-135014 GCF_000696425.1 Galeopterus variegatus | reverse complement strand
GACAAACATTCAGTGAATAATACAACCAAATCAACATGTTAGAAGTGATGCAGGACAAATGGTCTAATTTCTTAATTAAGCTGCAAGGTAAACATTAATAAAGAGGAGGAAAGACTTATTTCAAAGATGACTTGAGAGACATACCAAGTAATTGCAATGTTTAGGTTTTATGGGTTCCTGATTAAATGAATATAATGTAAAAATTTTAGAAGACAATTGACGAAATTTGAGCACTGACTGGACAAACAATAATATTAGGGAATTGTTAATTTTTGTGGTGTGATAATGACGTTTTAGTTATGTTTTTAAAAGCCTTTTTCATTTAGTTTCACACAGTGAAATATTTATAGATGCATGAAATGCTGTTTAAAATAATCCACCCCATGTGAGGAAGGGGTGGACAATAGAAACAAAATTGGTCATGAGCTGTTTTAATTGTCTCACCTGGGTAGTGGACACATGGGATTTATTATACTATTCTCTCTACTTTTACGTATGTTTAAAATTTTCCAAACTTGAAGGTTACAAATATAGCAGAAACCACAATGAACATGAAGCTCAGCATTTCAGAGCTTAGAGGTGTGTGGGGTTAGGGGAAATGAGATGAGATTTTTAAGGCCCCAAACTCTAAGTTTTCTGAAGAGTACAACCTAAGGCTTTCTATTTGCTTTTACAGGTTGAGTGAAATGTATTTCAATTATGAGACAAAGTTTGCTTTAGAAACACTTCGAGAAGAAAAGCCTGAGTTGACCATTGTCTTTGAGCCTTCTTGGTAGGGATAGAAACAGGACTGCCAGACTCCAGTGTTCTCTGGCCCCCGCCGTCCAGGTGTGCACAAGTGGAGTGAGCCCTCCTCCCACCAGGGTCAAGGCCACAGTTCTGTGATTCTTCTGGTCCAATGTCAGAATGCAAGCTTGCTGATGGTGCCTTTATGTAGGGACCTGGAACATCTCCTCTACCACAGGGTGAAGACACCAGGACAATAAAACCATCCCGATGCTGCTGTTTTCATCACAGTGCCTCAGTAGGAGAATGTTCCTGTTGGTGACCTCATATAATTAGCTCATTCAATAAAACACTTTTTCTGTTTGTGTTTCTTTTCTTGCTCTAACTCTCCCTTCCCTATTTTTTTCCCCCTTTTTCTGCTTGCTTTTGTTCCTATCATCATTTCTGCTTTCTATAACTGACTGTAATACAGAACTAATTGACTCTGTATAATGTTGCAGTTTTGTGGCAGCTACTTATTTATTTTTAATTTTTTTGTAACAGTTATATTTTCTAATAAAAATAATTTGTGCCTGTTGTAGCTATTTGAAATATATAAACTTTTTTCTATTTATTGAGTGAAATGGTTTCCTTTCCTTAATTTTGAAAAAGAGTGCTTAGAAATCTTTTAAATTATTTGTCTAAACTGCTAAAGATAAATTAAATTGCTATGTACATTTTAAAAGTCTCTTTGCCAAATGATTGAATTGTAGTTAATGAAATAAAAATCACCTCACCCTAGCTCTCATGGGTGGAATTTCAGCTCTGGCAGGACAGGAGGGTGAAAGTCATTCAGGGTAATGTTTTAGAGTAGTAGACTTTGCATTCAGAAATAGAAATATTATGTAGAAAATGCATCTTGGCCTTCAGCTGGTAACAACTTATTTAGGATTTATCCCATCTGAGGCACATTTCATCTACCATGCTTCACATAGCATGAAATCCTGAACATTGATTAATTGCATCACTATACATGGACAGCTCTTGAACCACAGGGAACTGTTCAGGATGGAAATATTGCTTCCTCTGTTCAGTGAGCGATCCAGATCTCTGCTACTCGAAGTGTGGCCAATGAACTGTTGATGTAAGAAGATTGTGCAAAAATGTAAATCACATTAATGAACATACTTTCTAGATAAGCTGACATTTAAAAAAATAGTAAAACTGTCTTAATAAAGGAAACAGTATGTGATTTCCATTCTGGTGCAAACCCTTTGTCTTGTCTAGGACTTTTGAGTAGAACTTTGGAGGAGTACTGATCTAGATATTTGCTTTCTACATCTTGGTGAAGTGAACTATTGCAGACTGCCTCCCTGTTACGGACATGTCAACATGCTGGATAAATAATGTAATTAAAAACACATAGATGAGCTTGAAAGAGAAAAAGAGAATCTTTGAGCTCTAGGAAATTAAAACCAGCTTGAGAAGCTTAAGAGTCTTATCTTTTTAGAGGAATATCTGAATAAATAAAGATCCTACAATATGACTTTTGAAAAATTCATGAGGTTTTCCACACTATTAGAACTAAAAAAGTGAGGTTGCTGGATAGAATATCAATCTACAGACATCAACAGCATGAAGTTGGAAAAGAATCATTTCTTTCAACCACTGTGGTGAAGATTGGATCAGGCATGAAGCACCCATAGATGCTAACTAAATCTATAGGGACATTTTAATGAGCAGGATACTTGTGTAGTCTCAAAGGCTCTCTCCATGGATAGTTAATTAGTTACAAAAGACAAATAGTCACTATATGCAGTGCAGAAATTGGACAATACCTTCATATAATAAAAAATAACATCAATAAAAAACATCAGTGGAAAAAATATGTACCCATTGATATCCTCACTTACATTAACAGAGCTTCACTTCTGTGAAGATAGACCTAATTTTCCAACTAAAACCCCTGCACTTTGAATGTAAAACATAAGATTCTGAAGTAGAAGGAGGAGGCCCAGCTGGGAGCTCAGTACCTGAGGAATGACAGGTGAAGTCTCTGGTTTTCTTTTTTTCCTCATATATGCCAGACTTGGAGCTGATGAAGCTCTTTTCAACAAATAGTATAGGATCAATTGGACATCCATTTGCTAAATAAGTAGACCTTGACCTCATAGTTTATGCAAAAATTAAATGGATCATGGATTTAAATGCAAAATGTAAAACTATAAAACTTAAAAAATGGAAGAAAACCTGAGAACCTATATCTTGGTGA
>NW_007728108.1:128845-130953 GCF_000696425.1 Galeopterus variegatus | reverse complement strand
AAAAAAAAAAAAAAAAAAAAAAAAAAAAAAAAAAAAAAAAAAAAACAATGAAAAGTTACAGACTAGGAGAAGATATTTCCAAGCCACGTGTCTGACAAGAAACATCTAGAATATATAAGGAAATATCAAACCAGTTAGAAAATAGGTAAAAGAAAAGGAGATACACTGAAGAAAATATGCTGATGAAATAAGAAAAGGTGTTTATCATCAATAGCCATTAGGGAAATGCAAATTAAAACCACAATGAAATAATCACTACACACTTATCAGAATGGCTCAAATTAAGAAAAATATATAGTGACAGTACCAAATGCAAGGATGCAGAGAAAATGGATTGCTGAAATGTTGCTTATGGGAATGATAAATTGTACAGCCACTCTGGAAAGGATACAATTTCTTACAAAATTAGATGTGCTTATGATACAACCCAGCAATTGCATTCTTTGGCATTTACCCCAGAGAGACACAAACCTAATAATCACACAAAAAAGCCTGTTCACATGTCTTCATAGCAGCTTTATTCACAATAGCCCCAAACTGGAAACAATCCAGCTGTCCTTCAGTGGGTGAATGATTCGATAAACTGATACATCAATAACCGTGGAATACTTTGGCAATAAAGAGGAACAAACTATTGAGACACACAAGAACCTGGATGAATCTCCAGAATTATATGCTGAATGAAAAAAAAAGAAAAGTCCTGAGATGTTACTTGTTATATAATTCTATTTATATAAAATTCCTGAATTGGCAAAAATGTAGAAACAGAGGTCAGATGAGTTGCTGCCAGGACTAAGGCAGCAGGTGTGGTGGTGCTGCGAGGGAAGGAGATGCGGCTGTAAAAGGGAACAGGAGGATCCCTGTGGAGGTAGAGATGTTCAGTATGTCTGTGCCAGTGTCAGCCTCCTGGCTGGGATATTGTACTACAGTTTTGCAAGGTGTTACCATTGGGGGACACTAGATAAAGAGTCTGTGGGGTCTCTTTAATTCTTACAGCTTCATATGCACCTACGGTTATCTCAGAATACACTGTTTATTTAAAAATAAATCCAGGATAGCTGGCACACTGAGAATGCCTTGACATTTTTCTTTTCTTTAGGGTACTTTATGGACGAGATCTCACATATCTGCTTCCTGTCATTCTGATCAGACATGATGCTCATTCTCAAGAGTAAGTGATGTGTAAGAATCACATTGGGCAGAATCCATAAGCTGTCCATGGGTTTGTCTTCCTCCTAATTTGTGTTTTGGGTTCCTTTTAAAAGTACGAAGAGTTGTGTGTCACATACCTGAGCCAGTTTTTAAGCCAGTGTCTTGCAACTCCAAACCCACTCCTGTATTAGCTCCTTTTTGAGGGTGGGGCTAGGAGTGTCTCATGTATTTTTGCTTTTCTTGCCAGCTCCTTGTTAGTTCCTTATCACCCATATTGGTCATATAGGTAGGTAGGCTGCAGGCTGGAGGTGGGGTGGGAGGATGTGGCTTACTCTTTCTTGTTTGCTTCCTGTTTATCCTGTTCTTATTAATTTGACCCTAGCAATGCTTTTTCACCCTGCCAGTGGCAGGTGATTAGGTAGCAGCAGTTGGATCAACTTAAATCAAGATTCTTCAGCATATCAAGAGCAGAACCAGCATCCCCCGGATAATATTAACACAGCCAGCAATGCCCTTTACGTGGAAGTAGGAAGTCTAAGAGTTTCTGTTCCCCGGGGCTGCTCTTCTGGGCCATCAGTTTTAGCAATTCTGGTCCTTTCCTTGTGTTCCCCTGGCACTAGGAGTTGTGACCAGTTCCATTTTGCCTTTTCCCTCCTTCAATATCTAGTTAACAATTGCTTATAATAAATCCTCTCATTTAAAATAACTGGAGTGGTTTCTATTTCCTGATGGGCACCTGACTGGAATAATGTTACACTATATATAAATTTAAAAATAACATTGCATGGTGCATCAAATTTTGCTTCTGACCCTTCCACTGTCTAGATAAAACCACTCTTGGCTCTTTGCATTAGCGTTGCTAGTTGACCGTCTCCTGTGCATAAAAGTAACACAGGTTAAATGCTGTGAGTAAATGCACTGGACAAAAGCTGACCTTCCCCGTTGAGTCTGAGCCC
>NW_007728108.1:126944-128087 GCF_000696425.1 Galeopterus variegatus | reverse complement strand
CCCTCACTCCTCACTGACCCTTCTGTCTTTCCCAAACAGCCTCTTGAGAGCTCCCTTCACGTCCTTGTTCCTCAAGGTGTAGATGAGAGGGTTGAGCGTGGGGATTACCACAGTATAGAAAAGAGTCAGGAATTTCCCTCCCTTCTGGGAAAAATGGCTCCGGGGCTGGGCGTAGACCGCGGTGCCACTGCAGTAGAAGAGGAAGACCACGGCCAGGTGGGAAGAGCAGGTGCGGAAGGCCTTGCTCCTCCCCTCCTGGGACTGGATGGTCAGCACTGCCCGGGCGATGTAGCCGTAGGAGATGAGGATGAGCAGGAGCGGCCCCATCAGGAAGACAGTGCCAATCACTGATATCTGGAGCTCGTTGACCCGCGTGTCTCCGCAGGCCAGGCGGATCAACGCAGGGACTTCACAGACAAAGTCATCCACCCGATGGTGATGGCAGAAGGGCAGCTTCATGGTGGTGGGGGAGTGCACCAAGGTGCTCACAATCCCACTGGCCCATACAAGAAGCGCCAGCTTCTGGCACAGGTGTGGGTGCATGATGACCGCATACTGCAGAGGTCGGCATACGGCCACGTAGCGGTCAAAGGCCATGATGAGCAGCAGCACGCACTCAGCAGCTCCCAGTCCCAGGAAGATGTAGAGTTGAGCTGCACATCCCAAGTAGCTGATAGTCTTGTCTGGGCCCCAGAGGTTGACCAGCATCTGGGGAACGCAGCTAGTGGTTAAGCAGAGGTCCAGTAAGGAGAGTTGGGTGAGGAAGAAGTACATGGGGGTATGGAGGTGGGGGTCGATGTGGGACAGGAGGATGATGGTGATGTTGCCCACGAGGGTGACTGTGTAAAAGATAGTCACGGCCACAAAGAGGATCTTTTCCAGCCTGGGGTTATCTGAGAAGCCCAGTAGGATGAAGCCACCAGGGATGGTGTTATTGGCCACGTCCATTCAGCACCCACCTGGAATTGAGAAGAGCAACACGTCAGGTAGAATAGTACCTAGAGCAGGCAGAGAGAGGTGGCTTTTGATTCTAGTAAAATTGCCTATTTTATATTAATATTTTCTGTAGGCTTTTACTGGCCTTTCTTTGCTATTAGTCCCTTCTTGGGCGTTCTCACCTGCTCATTTCTTCAGACTTGGATT
>NW_007728108.1:125806-126614 GCF_000696425.1 Galeopterus variegatus | reverse complement strand
TTTCTTTGCTATTAGTCCCTTCTTGGGCGTTCTCACCTGCTCATTTCTTCAGACTTGGATTCGTCTAGCAAACCCCTAGAAGGCTAAAGTGTAGTAGGTGAATGTTTAACCCTTGCATATTTGGGAGCAATAGCATTACTGGATTCTTTTACCCTTTTCCTTAGAGTCAAAGCTACCCCTTTGCTTCTGCTTAAGTGACTTCAGGTTAACATTTGTGTTCTCCATCTCCAAAAAAACAAACAAAAAAAACCCCAAAACCAATTTCACTTCTGTACTCATCTTAGAGCATATACTCTACTTTCCTAATGAGCAGAATTATTCATGTAATGTTGCGTCACTCAGTGAGATTTCCATCAAGGAGTGATGAGGCCACCATGAATCTGTGAACTATGCTGTACTTTATGACATCGCATTGCTTGGTGTTTTCCTATTTGATGGTGTGACAGAGGTTGGTAGCAAGCAGCCACTGAGTTGCTCTCTGCCCACATCTGGAAAAGCCTAGGCCAGTTGATCTTCCACCAGAACATTTTAATTTTCTAGATATGCTTGTCCCATTTTGCCCTCAGCTCCATGGAGTTGGCTATGATTTTCCTAATAATACATGTCTCTGAGTCTGAAAATCTTTTACGTGCTTGAATATTGAACTTACTTCAGGGACATTCTCAAGCTGCTCATATAGCACTGTTGTCTTGTACTTCCTCTGGTGGCCTATGACCCGATGTGAGAATGTCTGCAGATATAAGACACTGTTTATTATTACTGATGGTCATGTTTCTGTGAGATGAGTTAAAAAAGAAAAAAAAAAAAA
>NW_007728108.1:109980-125122 GCF_000696425.1 Galeopterus variegatus | reverse complement strand
AAAAAAAAAAAAAGCTAGCGACACACGACTCTGTTCAAATCTCTGCTCTGTAACCTGTGCTGGGTTGTCCAATGGACTGGGCTCTGGACCTAAACTCTGCTGAAACCCTGAAGCATGGCTTCGAGTTTCCTCAGGGAGTTGGTCCCTACATTTGCCTTTTGCTTCATCTTTCTACTGGAACCAGTCTTGACAGTTCATGGAAAACCCTAAGCAAGACCTAAATTACAAGAAGTTGTAGTTACAGACGGTAGAGAATCCAGGTGTGTGCCTTGCTTGTCGGGTCAGCACTTGAGAAAGAGCAGATTTACAGCAGAGACGTACACGTGAGGGGAGTGGCAAGCTCTCACCTACATTTTGTGCACATTGTGCATTTGCGGGGACCTAAAAGTATGTCCGTGTTGAACATTTTGGACGTTATGAAATGGATTCATGTGGCAGGGGTCTCACTTTATTCATTTCAGTGTCCTGAAAAGTCACTTGCCCAGGTGGAGCACTCATTAAATATTTATTCATTTGCAGCTTCAGTCAGACCATTGCCCTCTTTGCCCATCAGATTCCTCCCTGCCATGCAGACATGATACTGGTACCGATTTCTCTTACATTTCAGTAATGACCAGAAATAAAATCAATATGAATTGATTTCCAGCTCAGTATTTGCGACTACACCTGTCGACTTTACCCTCATATAATTGACTTTCTGGCCGCCCTCCACAACTGGAAACAGTCCTTATGATGCATTTCTGAAACAATATTATCCCTCAAGAGGGCTATGGGCTTTGTTCGTTTTCTTGTCACCCTCTAGTCTGTGAGCACTTGTGCTAAGAGTTCTCTACTTAGAGCTACAAGATGAATCTGGAAAGTGCTAGCACAACATGGCACTGAGGAATGCAGGGAGGGGAGACAGAGTTTCTGGGCCATGCTATCGTAGGCACATGGGAAACTAGGTTAACTTTCCTCTTGCTGTCCTTCTCCCTCCTTTTCCATGTTCCTTGACTCCTTAATAATATTTTCCTTAATCCGAATTTTCTGTGTTCTCTCATGCCTCCAGTTTCTTTTTTTTCTTTTTAGTCTAACAATGCTATTGATGAATGCCCTCCAGTTCTAAAAAGACAGCCCCTCCTGGGGAGGTGTCGTGATATGTGAGTTCTGCTTTTCTCTTGGATTTTAAACAGGTGCTCACTCATAATGTCTTCATGGACAAGCTTTATTATGTCCATCTTCATTCATTTATTTGAAGTATATTCATTTGGTGTATATTCTCTGATTTTCTACATCTAAATAAATGGCTCATTTAAGTCCTAGGATATTGTTCTATAAACCCTGATCATTTCACTCCGAGTTCAGGAGCTGTCATCCTATTTTTGTGCTGTGACATCTTTCCTCCAATACGATCTCCCCAGAATTAATGGGTATGAAGTCACAGATAGACAGGAAGAATAAGTTCTGGTGTTCCAGGCTGACTATAGCTATAATATTATATTGTACATTTCTAAATAGCTATAAAAGAGGACCTTGAATGTAATCATCACAAAGAAAAGATAAATGTTTAGGTGATGGATATGCTATCTTTCCTAAGAGAATCAGCGTATAATACACATATATTGAAACAATGCACTTTAGCCCACAAATATGTACAATTAAAAATAAGTTAAAAAATAGAATCTTCCCAATTACATCATATTCACCGCCCCCATTGGCAGCCTTCTTTTTTAGTTTATTTTTTAATTGAACACATTGCAATTGTTCATATTTGTGGGGTACAATTTGATGTTTCTATACATACGTATGTTGTATAATGATCAAATCTAGCTTTTTTAACTCCCCTATTATTTTCTCAGCTGCTGTAACCCTTCTGAGGCAGGTTTCATCCACTCACATCAATACATCCAGTACTGGTTAGTACAAGTACACGTGTCCTTGAGGGCTCAAGGATTTGAGGGAATGTTCTTTTCCTTTTTTTTCTTACCAACATCCATGCTCGGCCCAGAGTACTCTTGAGTGAGCAAGTATATATACACTTGCCATATAGAGTTTGCTATTATGTAATGACACATCTGGTACTAAAAGCTGACATGTGCTGGGTGGGGCAGAGAATACAGAAGCTGAGGGCGACAGTAACAGGCCCTAAAAAATGACAGAGACAGACTGACTTTATCGCCTGCCCCACCCTAGCAGTTGAGAACACTCTTTCTCTGGTTTCTGACATCCTTTGGGAACATGCCTCTAGATCTTCTTGGATTTGAGGAACTCGGCCTCCTGGACCACATACTCTGCATGACCAGCAGTGGCAATCAGTTTTAGAAGAATCGTGTGAACATGGCAACGTGAAAGACACCAGCCAATCGTAAGACCCATTATTGCCAGCAGCACTGGGCTTGTTCTGGGTACATTCATCTCTCTACTATGTCTTTTAGAAGAATCGTGTGAACATGGCAACGTGAAAGACACCAGCCAATCATAAGACCCATTATTGCCAGCAGCACTGGGCTTGTTCTGGGTACATTCATCTCTCTACTATGTTTTTTTAATTGAAAAATAAATTGCATTCATTTCCCCCCAGGGTTTTCTAACACACCAAAAATAAATTACAGAAAGGAGAAAAAAGCATTAAACAGTAATTCTGCCAGCTGTAAACCTTGCACTATTTATTTTGAAAAGCAATTTAATGTCAGATGAATATAAAGCATGGTACTATAAGGCTGTGGTTGCACAGATAAACTGTCTCCATTATGATGAACTTCTGGTTCTACAACCAGCTAATAAATTAGTAATATGAATGTCCGAAATGATTACAGAAGATGCTGTTGGTTTGTAGCATTTTCTTCCTCTCTCCCTCCAAGCTCAGGCAAAGATGTGCAAATCTTGGACAGAATTTACCACAGGTAACAAAGACCATCCTCATTGGATTCCATATGGCTGACCACAGTCAGGTCCTGGTGATCTGTCTTGCAGAAGAGAGTCCTTGCTTCTATCCCTAGGCTAATTGCCCTGCCTTCAAGCGTCCTAGGCAACATGTTTGAACTTCATTTCCTCAAAATGCATAAAATGTTTTTGATTATTATTGCTATTTACCACCATGGCTCTACTCATACTGTCTTCGCTGCCTGGAAGATGTTCTTTTCTCCCCTCAACCTAACAAAACATAACTGTTCCTAAAGGTATCACTTAGGTTCCTATTTCCTTCTCAGATGCATTTTATAGTATTTTAGCCCAGGTTTGGTCATAGACTGAGCAGGAGGGCAATTCACTTACCTCCAGGACAGCATGGTGCTTGAAGAGGTACTGGGATCGGAGAATTGCTTTTGTTAGCATCTTGGGGTGCAGATCAAAGTGAGACAATAGCAACTAATGCCCTGGAAATTTCCTGTGTATTCCAGGAAGACTCAGCTTGCTGAGACTGATGAGGCCGCTGGGACCCCCTCCCAGGTAAAAATAGGCCTTCGGTCTGACTGTGGGATCTCATTCACCTCGGGACTTACCAATGCCTGCTCTGAGCTAATACAGTTAGGGGACCCATGGGGGTCTACCACGAATAACTTTGCTCCTGTCTTTCTAAGCTGCTTAAATTAGACTTTTCTGTTCACAAACCACTTCAGTAAGTATGAAGATCAATAAATCCATCAATATTTGGAGCCTTCTCCTGGTTTTCATTCTTATGAAATACTCAAGTGTTCAGATTTAAAATAGTTTCTTCACACACACACAAAATAGATGTTCAGAAAAGACTTTGAAAACCAGAAAAAAGGATTTTTAAAATATTTCATTTGTTCTAAACTTTATGTGTGCTTACAGAAGAAAATCCATATGTACTGCTGAATCCTATACATAGGACAGTCAAATTTCTCATTCTACGGCCGTTCCCTACCTCTTCAGTAGTCATTGTTAACAGCTCTGTGAGGGTACTTCAAAAAGTTCATGGAAAGATTCATATTCTCTTTTAATTCTATTCTTCTATGAACTTTCTGAAGCACCCTCATATGTTTGTACATAAGAACACACACAAAATCAAATATGTATAGCTATCTGAAGGTGGAGAGGAAATGGTAGGCTGAAATCCTCAACGGGGAAAGATCTATCCTTGGGTTCCCCCCCCCGCCCCCACTTACCTGTGCAAAGACAAAAAAATACTAAAATCAAAAACTGCATTATGTAGAAAAGGCAGCATTGTGTTTTATTAATTAAAAATTTTTTTAATTAAATTTAATTTTATCAATATACAATGTAGTCGGTATTTGTGTCCTTTTACCGAATCCTCCCTCCCCCCTCCATCAATATCATATCTGTTCACTGTCTTAACAAGTTCAAGGAATAGTGATTGTTGTGTTTTCTTCCCCACCCCCCAGTTTGTTTGTGTATTTATTTATTTATTTTTATCTCCCACAAATAAATGAGAACATGTGGTATTTCTCTTTCTGTGCCTGACTTATCTCACTTAATATAATTTTTTCTAAGTCCATCCATGTTGCTGTGAGTGGCAGTATTTCATTCTTTTTATAGCAGAGCAATATTCCATTGTGTAGATATACCACATTTTCCTTATCCACTCCTCTGATGATGGACATTTGGGCTGGTTCCAGCTCTTGGATACTGTAAATAGTGCTGCAATAACCATTGGCGTACAGGTCAGCCTTAGACCTGATGATTTCCACTCCTCTGGGTATATTCCCAGCAGTGGAATAGCTCGGTCATATGGTAGATCTAACTGTAATTCTTTGAGGAACCTCCAAATAATTTTCCATAAAGTCTGCACCATTTTGCAGTCCAACCAACAGTGTAGGAGGGTTCCTATTTCTCAACAACGTTGTCACCATTTATCATTCACAGTCTCTTGGATATTAGCCATCCTAACTGGGGTGACGTGGTATCTCAGTGTGGTTTTGATTTGCATTTCTCAAATGCTGAGTGATGTTGAGCATTTTTTCATGTGTCTGTTGGCCATTCGTATATCTTCCTTTGGGAAATGCCTATTCAGCTCCTTTGCCCATTTTTTAATTGGGTTACTTGTTTTTTTGCTGTAAAGTTGTTTGAGTTCCTTGTATATTCTGGATATCAATCCTTTGTCAGATGAATATTTTGCAAATATTTTCTCCCACTCTGTTGGTTGTCTTGTCAGTCTGTCAATTGTTTCTTTTGCTGTGCAGAAGCTTTTTAGTTTGATATAATCCCATTTGTTTATTTTTCCTTTGGTTGCCCTTGCTTTTGGGGTCATATTCATGAAGTCTGTGCCCAATCCTACTTCCTGGACTGTTTCCCCTATGTTTTCTTTAAGGAGTTTTATTGTTTCAGGGTATATATTTAATTCTTTAATCCATTTTGAGTTGATTTTGGTATATGGTGAGATATACGGGTCTAGTTTCATTTTCCTACATATAGATATCCAGTTTTCCCAGTACCATTCGCTGAAGAGGCAGTCTCTTCCCCAGTGTGTAGACTTGGTGCCTTTGTTGAAGATCAGATGGCTGTAGGTGTGTGGGTTGATTTCTGGATTCTGGATTCTATTCCATTCCATTGATTCACGTGTCTGTTTTTATGCCAGTACCATGCTGTTTTGGTTGCTTTCACTATTTGTCATCTTTTGTTATTCCATATAAATGTTATGATAATTTTTTCCAGTTCAGAGAAAAATGTCACTGGAATTTTGATGGGGATTGCATTGAATTTGTAGATCACTTTGGGTACTATGGACATTTTCACAATGTTAATTCTTCCAATCCAAGGGCATGGGATATCTTTCCATCTTCTTGTGTCCTCTTTAATTTCTCTCAACAGTGGTTTGTAGTTCTCTTCATAGAGATTTGTCACATCCTTGGTTAACTTTATTCCTAAGTATTTTATATTTTTGGTGGCTATTGTAAATGGGCAGGCTTTCTTGATTTCTTTTTCTGCATGTTCACTGTTGGAGTATAGAAATAATACTGATTTTAGTGTGTTGATTTTGTATCCTGCAACTTTGCTGAAATTATTTATTAACTCTTTAAGAGTTTTTTATAGAGTCTTTAGGCTGTTCAATATAGAGGACCATATCATCTGTAGACAGCGACAGTTTGACTTCATCTTTTTCAATCTGGATGCCCTTTATTTCCTTCTTTTCTCTGATGGCTCTGGTTAGTACTTCCAACACTATGTTGAGTAGGAGTGGTGAGAGTGGGCATCCTTGTGTAGTTCCTGTTCTTAAGGGAAAAGCTTTCAACTTTTCCCTGTTTAGGATGATATTGGCAGTGCTTATCATATAAGGCTTTAACTATGTTGAGATACTTTCCATCTATACCTAACTTGTAGAGAGTCTTTATCATGAACGAATGTTGAATTTTATCAAATGCCTTTTCAGCGTTTATAGAGATGATCATATGGTCTTTGTCTTTGATTTTATTGATGTGGCGTATCGCCTTTATTGATTTGAGTATGTTGAACCAACCTTGCATCCCTGGGATGAATCCCACTTGATCATACTGTATGATTTTTTGTATGTGTTGCTGTACTCTGTTAGCTAGTATTTTATTAAGGATTTTTGCATCTATATTCATCAAGGATATTGGCCTGTAGTTCTCTTTTCTTGTTGCATTTTGTCTTGTTTTGGTAACAGGGTGATGTTCGCTTCATAGAATGAGTTTGGGGAAATGGCCTCTGTTTCAATCTTTTGGAATAGTTTGTAGAGAATTGGTGTCAATTCCTCTCTGAAGGTTTGGTAGAAATCTGCAGTGAATCCATCTGGTCCTGGGCTTTTCTTTGTGGGGAGTCTTCTGATAACAGCTTCAATCTCTTTTATTTTTATTGCTTTGTTCATATTTTCTACATCTTCTTGGCTAAGTTTTGGTAGTTTGTGTGTGTCCAGAAATGTATCTATTTCCTCCAGATTTTCAAATTTGTTGGCATATAGTTGTGTATAGTAGTCTCTAATGATTCCATGTATTTCTGAGATATCAGTTGTAATATCACCTTTTTCATTTCTAACTTTTGTTATTTGGGTCTTCTTTCTTCTTTTTTTAGTTACCCTTGCTAATGGTCTGTCAATTTTATTTATTTGTTCAAAAAACCAACTTTTTGATTCATTGATCTTTTGCATCATTTTTTTGGTTTCTATTTTATTAAGTTCTGCTCTGATCTTAATTATTTCTTTCCATCTGCTAAGTTTGGGTTTTGATTGTTCTTGTTTTTCTGGTTCTTTAAGGTGAAGTGTTAGGTTGTTTATTTGCCATCTTTTCATTCTTCTGAAGTAAGCATTTAATGTAATAAATTTCCCCCTTAGTACTGCTTTTGCAGTATCCCATGGGTTTTGTTATGATGTATCATTGTTTTCATTAGTTTCAATAAATTTTTTGGTTTTCTGTTGAATTTCTTCTTGGACCCATATGTCATTAAGTAAAATGTTGTTTAATTTCCACGTGTTTGTATAGTTTTCAGAGTTTTGCTTGTTATTGATTTCTAATTTTAATCCATTGTGATCTGAAAAATACATGGAATAATTCCAATTTTTTACAATTTCTTGAAACTTGATTTGTGACCTAACATGTGATCTATCTTGGAGAATGTTCCATGTGCGGATGAGAAGAATGAATATTCTGAGGTTGTTGGATGGAATGTTCTGTAAAGTGTTGTTTACATCTGGTGTTTCTTTGCTGATTCTTTGCCTACATGATCTGTCCAATATTGAGAGTGGGGTGTTCAGGTCCCCTGCTGTTATGGTATTAGCGTCTATCTCATTCTTTAAGTCTAATAGTGTTTGCTTTACAAATCTGGCTGCTCCAACATTGAAGGCATATATATTTATGATTGCTATGTCTTCTTCTCCCCCCCCCCTTTTTTTTTGTGACCAGTAAGGGGATTGCAACCCTTGGCTTGGTGTCCCCTGCACCGTGCTCAGCCAGTGAGTGCACTGGCCATCCCTATATAGGATCTGAACCCGTGGCGGGAGCGCTGCTGCGCTCCCAGCACCACACTCTCCTGAGTGAGCCACGGGGCCGGCCCAGTGCTATGTCTTTTTGATGGATAAATCCTTTTATCATTATATAGTGGCCTTCTTTATCTCTTTTTATGGTTTTTGGTTTAAAGTCTATTTTATCAGATATAAGAATAGCTACTCCAGCTCGTTTTTCATTTCTGTTTGCATGGTAAATCTTTTTCCATCCTTTCACTTTTAGTCTATGTGTGTCTTTACAGGTGAGGTGAGTCTCTTGAAGGCAGCATATAGCTGAGTCCGTCTTTTTAATGCAGTTAGTCAGTCTGTGTCTTTTGAGTGGAGAATTTAATACTTTTACATTAAGAGTTGTTATTAAAAAGTGTTGATTTACTCCTAGTATTTTATTGATTTTTGTTTAGATGTCTTAAGTATCTTTTGTTCCTTTGTTTCTGATTTACTGTTTGTCTTCTGTATTTGTTGGTTTCTTGGGGTGGTAGATAAACTTATTTTCTCTTTATTGTTAGCACTTTAATTTTACTCATGGGTTTTGTTTTTTCTTGAGTATTTATGGCAGTGGTGGTTGTTTTTCAGGTATCAAATCCAGTACTCCCTTGAGAATTTCTTATAAGGCTGGCTGTGTGTTAGTGAACTCTTATAGTTTTTGTTTGTCTGAGAAATATATTGTTTGCCCTTCATTTCAGAAGGATAGTCTTGCTGGGTAAAGTATTCTTGGCTGGCAATATTTCTTTTTTAGTATTTTGCATATATCATCCCATTCTTTTCTGGCTTTTAGGGTTTGTGATGAAAAGTCTGATGTTAGTCTGATAGGGGCTCCCTTATAGGTGACTTGATGCTTCTCTCTTGCAGCTTTTAAGATTCTCCCTTTGTCTTTGAGTTTTGCCAGTTTGACTATAACATGTCTTGGAGTGGACCTTTTTGGGTTGAATATGTTTGGGGATCTTTGAGCCTCCTGAATCTGAAGATTTGTGTCTTTCTCTATACCTGGGAAGTTATATATTTTCAATGCCATTTCCTTTTTCCTCCCCTTCTGGAATACCCATGATTTAGATATTTGAGCGCTTAAGGTCGTCTGTTACCTCTCTTAGATTTTCTTCAATGTTTTTAATTATTATTATTATTTTTTTGTCCACCTGTGTTATTTGAAACAGCCCATCTTCGAGGTCAGAAATTCTCTCTTCTGCTTGTTCTAGCCTGCTGGTTAAACTCTCTGTTGTGTTTTTTATTTTGTTGAATGAATTCTTCAGCTCTGAATGCTCTGCTACGTTGTTTTTCAGGCATTGATTTCTTTGTATATTTCTTCTTTCAGGTCCTGTATAGTTTTTCTCATTTCATTGTGTTGTCTGAGTTTTCTTATATCTCATTTAGTTTTCTTAGAATTATCACTCGAAATTCCTTGTCAGTCATTTCAAGGACTTCCTGTTCCGTAGGATCTAGAGCTTGAGAGTTATTATTACCCTTTGGTGGTGTACTTTCTTGATTTTTCATATTTCTGGTGTCTTTCCTTCAGAGTTTAGTCATTGTGGCAGGGGATTTCACAGTACACTCATTTGACCCTAATGCCTGGCTAGGATCCTGCTGGGATTGCCAATTTGGCAGGCTGCCTCGGTGCCTGTGGGCAGGAGGCTTGGGCCTCTCTGGCCTGCAGAGACTGGCCTGGGCTGGGAATCCTGCAGTGGTGCCTACCTGTTCTGATGCTGGTGGCTTGGGGCCCTGTGGGCCTGGTGGCTTTAGGGCCTTTCTGGGCGGTGTGCACTGGCCTGGGTTGGGGGTCCTGTGGTTGCACCTACCTGGTCTGCGGCACGTGACTCAGGGGGATGTGTGGGCCTGGCAGTTCTTGGGGCCTCTCTTGGGACCTCTTTGGGTGGTGCACACTGGCCTGGGTGGGGATGTCCTGTGGCAGCGCCTACCTGGTCCAATGTGGGTTCCTCGGGGGGGGGGCACGTGGCCCGGTAGCTCTTGGGGCCTCTCTAACATTGTGTTTTATAAAAGCACAAAAAGTATTTTCTAAATTCTCACTTCAGCTCAGTTACCACTCAGCTGTAGAGGCTTGAGAACATCATCTCATCTTTTAGATACTCAGTTTCCTCTTCTTTAACACTCTGGCCTTGGATGAGAAGATTGCTTGTACCTGCCCGTTGTTAATTTCTCTGATTTTATTATGGTTACACTATCAAGAAGATAAATAATAGTAACAATACTCAGAATATATATGCTTAATTATGAGATAAAATAAATCTGAAAAGTAAATGCATATTTTGGTGCCATTTCTGTAAGTGGAGTTTCTTCCCCAACAGAGAAGACTCAGAAGTCACCATCATTCTTGTTTTCATCTGCTTCCTTTCCACCTTCCTCTTGCTCATTTGGTTGCTATGAAAAACTGCTCTCATTCACAGAATTGTCAGAGCACAAAAACACACCATTATCATAGGATCAGGGAAGTCGAGATGAGGGTAAGATCTAAGAAGAGGCTTTACCTTGATCAGATGGAGACCAGCGTTCTAGACACAATCACTATGGTGACCAGTTATGATGCATTCTTCTCCTGGGTCGAAGTCATTTGACTAGGAGACTACATGTGGAGGGCCTGAGAATAGAAGATCAAAGGTCAAAAACAACTTCTCTGAAGATGGAGAGAAGAATGGGGAGGGCATGACTATTTATATATAAGAGCTCCTGCTGCATGGGACAGAAATTGATGGATAGTAAACATTTTTTGTTGGGTTTTGCTTTTTGAAACTGTAGTGTTAGTTTTGAAAGATTTGAATGTGTAGCCTTTTTCTATTAGCTCTCCTGGGATGCCACACAGACTCTCATTCTATGGGATGCCAATGACCTTGGCCCATGGATTTTGCCACAGTTGTAGGGCATCCACTCTATAAAGTACAGACTCTCTAAAGAACCATAAGTAATAATTTTGTGGACCAACAGTCAGTAGTGTGTTTCTAAATCTTTAAAGATTCTGTTAGGCTTGTTTCAATTCCATAGCCTCATAAAACTAGAAGCACCTTTAAAGGCCAAAAACCCAAACTAATACCTGAATTTATTTCAGGTTTATGAGTTTGTTTTAATGCCAGCAGTTGACAAGTGGCACATGATGTATCTGCTCAACTCAGTTGTTCATGACACACTGTTCATGTATTTATTCACTGACCATTCAATTACCATTTAATAAGATCCTAATAAGTGCTAAGATTTAATTAGGGTTACAAAGATGAAAAAACACAATATTCCTCACTAAGGGACTCAGATGTTAGTTTAAGAAAGAAAAATAGAAGCATATCTAGAGTATTTTGAGTTAAATGAAGTATTAAATTGTTCTTATTGCATAGATTCTTGACTTTCTTTGATGCTGAATTTCCATATATTAGGGGACTCTGGCTATATCTACTTGTATCTCTATTTCTCAGTGGTACATAATCATTCTTTTTTTAAATTTATTTTTTCAATGAAAGTAAAAATAGTTTATAGTTGTGGTGTCCAACATGATGTCTTGATATATGTATACAATTTTAAAATAGCTAAATTGAGCTATTTAACATATACATTACCTCACATACTTATTTTTTTTTTGTGATAGAAACACTTAAAATCTATTCCCTTAAGCATTTTCAAGCATACAATATACTGTTATTAATTTTAGTCACCATGGTGTACAATAGGTCTCTTGAACTTATTCCTTGTCTAACTGAAATGTCATACACTTTGACCAACATCATCTAATCCCCCCAACCCCCAGCTTCTGGTAACCATTATCCTACTCTATCTCTGTGAGATTAATTTTTTTACACTCTACATGTAAGTGGGATCATGTATTTGTCTTTCTGTGCCTGGCTTATTTCATTTAATGTAATAACCTCCAAGTTCATCCATGCTGTTGCAGATTACAAGACTCCCTTCTTTTTTATGGCTGAATAGTATTCCATCGTGTGTGTATACCACACTTTCTCTATCCATTTATCCACTGATGGTCACTTAGGCTATTTTCATATGTTGGGTATTGAGAATAATGCTGGGAGTGCATGGGAGCGCAGATATCTTTTTGACATTGATTTCATTTTCTTTTAATATATGCCAAGAAGTAGGATTGCTGAATCGTATGGTAGTTCTGTTTTTAGTTTTTTGAGGAACTTCCATACTGTTTTCCATAATGGCTGTACTAATTTACACTGCCCCCAGTGGTGTTCAAAGCTTCCCTTTTGTTCACATTCATGCCAACACCTGTTATATTTTGTCCTTTTGATAATAGCCATTCTAAAAAGTGTAAGAAAATTGTTCATTTTGGTTCTGGTTTGCATTTTCATACCGATTACTGATGTTTAGTGTTTTTATATATATCTCTGTGTGTGTGTATATGTATATCTGCCATTTGTATGTCTTCTTTTGAGAAATGTCTATTTAGAATCTTTGTCTATTTTTAATTGAACTATTTATTTTCTTGCTCTTGAGTTGTTTGCGTTCCTCATATATTTTAGATATTAACCCCTTATCAGGTGTATGGCTTCCAAATATTTTCTCCCATCCATAGGCTGACTCTTCACTCTGTTAATTGTTTCCTTTGCTATGCAGAAGCTTTTTAGTNCTGTTTTTAGTTTTTTGAGGAACTTCCATACTGTTTTCCATAATGGCTGTACTAATTTACATTGCCCCTAGTGGTGTTCAAAGCTTCCCTTTTGTTCACATTCATGCCAACACTTGTTATATTTTGTCCTTTTGATAATAGGCATTCTAAAAAGTGTAAGAAAATTGTTCATTTTGGTTCTGATTTGCATTTTCATACCGATTACTGATGTTTAGTGTTTTTATATATATCTCTCTGTGTGTGTATATGTATATCTGCCATTTGTATGTCTTCTTTTGAGAAATGTCTATTTAGAATCTTTGTCTATTTTTAATTGAACTATTTATTTTCTTGCTCTTGAGTTGTTTGCGTTCCTTATATATTTTAGATATTAACCCCTTATCAGGTGTATGGCTTCCAGATATTTTCTCCCAATCCATAGGCTGACTCTTCACTCTGTTAATTGTTTCCTTTGCTATGCAGAAGCTTTTTAGTTTGGTGCAATCCCATTTGTCTATTTTTGCTTTTGTTGCTTTTGGGGTCAAATCCAAGAAATCATTATCCAGACCAATGTCACATAGTTTTCCCCTATGTTTTCTTCTAGTAGTTTTACAGTTTCAGGTCTTATGTTTAAATCTTTAATTCATTTTGAGTTGATTTTTGTATATTGTGTGAGACAAGAGTCCAGTTTCATTCTTTTGCATGTGGATATGCATCTTTCTCAACAGCATTTATTAAAGAGACTGTCCTTTCTCAATTGTATGTTTTTGTCAACTTTGTCAAAAATCAATTGACCATAAATGTGAGCATTCATTTATGGGCTCTCTATTCTATTTCATTTGTCAATATTTACTTATTTTTGTTGATACAATGCTGTTCTGATTACTATGGCTTTGTAATATAGTTTATAACTAGGTAGGGGGATGTCTCTAACTTTGTTCTTTTTGCTCAAGGTCTTTAGTCATTCCATATGAATTCTAGAATTGTTTTTTTCTATTTCTGTAAGGATTGTCATTGGGATTTTGATACAGATTGCATTGAATTTTTAGATTGTTTTGGGTAGTATGGATATTTTGACAATATGAGGGGTTTTCAAAAAGTTCATGGAAAGATTCATATTATCTTTTAATTCCATTTTCTATGAACACTTGATATTTTTCCATTTATTTGTGTCTTCTTCAGTTTTTTTAATCGGTGTTTTATAGTTTTCAGTATATAAGTCTTTCACCTATTTGATTAAATTTATTTCTGAATTTTTTTGATGTTTTTATAAATGGGATTGCCTTTTTGATTTCTTTTTTGGATAGTTTATTCTTAGTGTATATAAATGCTACCAATTTTTTTTTTATGTTGACTTTTTTAATCATGCTACTTTACTGAATTCATTTATCCTAACAGTTTTTGATGCAGTTTTCACAGTTTCCTATATATAAAATTATGTCATCTGCCATAGTGACAATTTAACTTTTTTCTTTCTGATGTGGAAGTATTTTATTTACTTTTCTCATGTAATTGCTCTGGCAAAGACTTCCAGTACTATGTTGAATAGAAGTGGCAAGAATGGGCATCCTTGTCTTGTTCCTGATCTTAAAGGAAACGCTTTCCACTTTTCACCATTGAGTATGATGTTAGCTGTAGTCTTGTCATATATGACCTTTGTTGTGTTAAGGAGTATTCCTTCTACACCTAATCTGTGGAAAGTTTTTATCGTAAAAGGATGTTGAACTTTCTCCAATGCTTTTTCTACATCTATTTAGATGACTATGTGGTTTTTGTCCTTCATTTTGCTAATGTGGTGTATCACATTTATTGATTTGTATGTGTCGAACCATCCTTGTGTCCCATAAGTGCCACTTGATCATGGTGAATGATCTTATTAATGTGCTGTTGAATTTGATTTCTAGTATTTTGTTGAGGATTTTGCATCTGTGTTCATTAGAGATATTTGCCTGTAATTTTCTTTTCTTGTAGTGTTCTTATCTGGTTTTGGTATCAGGGTAGTGATGGCTTCATGCAATGAATGTGGAAATATTCCCTCCTCTTTGATTTGTTTGGTAGAATTAAACAGTGAAGCCATCAGGTCCTGGGTTTTTCTTTGATGAAAGACTCTTTATTACTGATTCAGTCTTCTTACTCATTATTGGTATGTTCAGATTTCCTATTTCTTCATGGTTCAGTCTTAGTAGGTTGTATGTTTCTGGACATTTTTCCATTCATTCTAGGTTGTTTCAATTTTTGGCATATGATTGTTCATAGTAGACTCTTATGTTTCTTTGTATTTCTGTGGTATCAGTTGAAATGTCTCCTCTTTGTTTTCTGATTTTATTTATTTGACTTATCTCTCTTTTTCTTAGTTAGCCTAACTAAGGTTTTGTCAATTTCATTTATCTTTTCAGAAAACCAGCTCTTAGTTTCCTTGATCTTTTCTGCTGTTTTTTTCAGTCTCTATTTTATTTATTTCTGCTCTAATTTTTGTTATTTCCTTCTTTCTACTAATTTTTTGTTTAGTTTGTTCTTCTGCTTCCTTGAGATGTAACGTAAGAATGTGTATTTGATATCTTTTTTTAATGTATGCATTTATTGCTATAAACTTCCTTTTTAGACTTGCTTTTGCTGTATTACATAAGTTTTGGGATGTCGTGTTTTAACTTCTCTCTTTTTTGTGT
>NW_007728108.1:107001-109929 GCF_000696425.1 Galeopterus variegatus | reverse complement strand
TGCTTTTGCTGTATTACATAAGTTTTGGGATGTCGTGTTTTAACTTCTCTCTTTTTTGTGTCTGTGTGTGGCTGGACAGTGCAAGTACCCAAACTTTTGACTTTGGTGTTGCAACACCACACTCTAACCAACTGAGCTTACTGGCCATCCCCTGTGTTCTTTTGAAGAGGCAGCATTTTAAATAACATTTTAAAGTAATTTTCAGGGAGGGATCCCACCCACCCCCTTTAAGTAACCTGGCTTGGTAAAAGTGGTAGACACATCCCCAGTGAGTCTTTTATTTCCTGTGTAATCTTTATTAAAACACCTCTCCAGTCACACTCTCTTATCCATGTCAAATGGAGATTTAAAAATGCATATATCTTACTTATTTTTTAAAAATAAAAATTGCAACACTCTCACTGTGATGCGGAGGTTCAGAAGATATGCACTAACTACTAGTTCCTTTCTTTATTTCGACTTCCGTGGGCTTCATGTTTACTTTTCTTTCTTGCTGTGTTGGATATTATACAAGTACTACATTAATCCCTTTACTTGAATCATCTTTACTCAAAATTAACAGGAAAGGTGGCTACCATTAATATCCATGCTTCACAACCGGAAATCAATGAACTAGGGCATGATCGATCATGAGTCTTCACTCCTGCAGCAGGGAGTGGCTTTACATGATCCAATTTCATTCATTCATGTGACAAGAATTTGTACGGGCCAGGCACTGCTCTAGATGCAGCAGGAATCAAAACAAAACAAAACGGAACAAAAAGCCTACCATCACAGAATGCACATTTTATGGGGAGTGAAAAACACTAAAGAAAATTAAAAACAAAATCATATTTTATGTTCAAAAGTGATAAGGAGAGTGGTGAGGGAAAAAAGGTGGGGACACTTAAGAATGATACCAGGCCTGGAGGACTTTCCTTAAAACTGGTTGTGAAACCACAGCAATTAAAACATGGTGTTAGTGGACCACATGCTCTCACTCATTGGTGGGAGCTAAAAATAAATAAATAAATTCACACACACACACACACACACACACACACAAAATCCGGGGCGGGGGGGGGAAGAAGACTTAACTACAACTCCTTGAAGTTGATACAACAAGCCAACAGAAAGGACACTGTTGGGTGGGAGGGGGGAGAGGGAGGAGGGAGCGGGGTTTCGGGAATGGGCCACAATAATCAACCTCATTGTATACCGACAAAATAAAATTAAGAAAAAACAAACAAAGAAACAAACAAAAAACATGGTATTAGTGGTGCAAAGAGAGACAGACAGACCAAGGAAAATCGGTAGAAGGTCCAGAAAGTGACCCAATTGCCTGGATATTTGGAATTGCCATTAACTACATGGAGTCCAGTTGAGGTGAAGAGACTAGGAGTTTGGAGAAAGTCAGATCTGTCCAGCTGTGTTCTCACAGTTATTATGCTCAGATGTGGGGTTCTTTGATCTCAGAGTGATGCTGAGGTCCCCACATAGCTGGTGTCTGCACTGAGAGCTGGTCTGGCCCCACCTGGCCATTCCTGGCTGTTTGACTTTTTTGTTTTTTCTAAATTCTGCTTCCTTGATCTCAATGTTAAAAATCATAATCTAGAGAGAGGAGAGAGTAATGCCTCCCAAATCTTGGCGTTGAAGATTCTGAGGGGATTCTGGGAAGGTGGCAGCCCCAGTGTATATCCCCAGAGCCTCCCCCAATCCCAAATCCCATTCACCTTCCTAACTGGAGCAAAAGAGCAGCCACAAAGGGCAAGCAGCCTAAGCCCGAAGGGGACTTTTGAGAGCTCAGGTCTGCCAGGGTCTCTGGAGAAAGTGTGTATTAGGAATTTCCTTTTCCTGTGTGCCTAATGGGAGCTGAGAAATGAGGATGGAAGAAACTGAAGCCCTGGACTCCAGTGGGTTGTTAAAGGGCTGAGGCCAAGACAACTGTGAACTGCCTAGAGACTGCTCCTTTCTGTAATAGATTTGAGTATCTGCGAAAACCTTTGCGTTTCTGTGATTTATTCTGAGCCCTTAGGGCTGCATCTGGCGTCTGAGTGGGAGCATTCTGGTGGGACTGAGCCCCTTAAACCTGTGGGGCATGTGCTTGCTTACTCCAGGAGTTAGTGTCAAAATTGAATTGAATTACTAGACAGTCAGCTGGTATTGAAGAATTGGTATCAGCACATAATGTCCCAAATCCTTCAGTTAGCGTGGGCAAATAACTTTTCTTTACATGTAAAAATGCAGATAATAAGTATTTCCCCCTCATTTAGTTGTTTTAGGATTTAAAAGACATTGCACTCATTTAAAAGCTACTGTACTCAGAACAATCCCTGGAATACAGTAGCCTATTTACATTTCTTTCCCCTCTGAACATTTCTGATGGTTAAATGCCACCATAAAGTCATGAATTAAAGATTTGATTTCAGTTTCTATTCTAGAGGGCAGTATTCTCAGTGGACCCAGAGGACTTAGTTTGGAATGGGGTGGTCTGGGTTCTGACCTAGATGGAGAGGTTTGTTCTTTGATGGTGAAAGGGCAGTGTCTGTTTATGTGCCTTGTGATATATTGTTTGGCTATATTCAGAATTACCTTAGCACACATATAATCTAAATTTTAGGAATTATTATCATTGATCTTTCAAGTATCAAAATTAATAATGTTCCCATTATTGTTAACTCATTTGCATAAAAGCATCTTTCTGTGCTTTAAACTATGCTACATATTCTAATTAAAGAGTTTTCAGCTAAGAGTTGATGACCTAAAAAGAAACTGAGGCCAAATACATATAGCAAGGATTTATTGCGCCAATAAGACAATTGGAACTGGGAGACACATAGTCAGCTTGCCCTGAGAAATGCTTTCTAAAGAGGGCCATCAGAGCTTAGCATTTTATCACAAGAAAGGGGAAAGATCAAAGGAGAAAAAAAAGAGAACAGTCCCCCTAAT
>NW_007728108.1:104914-106414 GCF_000696425.1 Galeopterus variegatus | reverse complement strand
CATTTTATCACAAGAAAGGGGAAAGATCAAAGGAGAAAAAAAAGAGAACAGTCCCCCTAATTACTTTATCAGGTTTTTTATTGGTTGTACATAATGTATAGATTTGGGATTGTTACTAGGTCACATCCTATGTGCAGGAATCTAGGGTAAGGACTATTAGAAGCATTCTAGGTTACTTTATGGCTTTCTGATGCCATTAAGTCTGCTTCTAAGTAAAAATGGTTTTATGATAATGTTTTCCAGAACAGGTGGATGTGACTACTGACTTATCCCAGATCTCCCAAGGCACTGTATATAGCTGACCTGGTTATCAGAATCATACTCTTTTTGGTTATCAGAATCATACTCTTTGGTAACTTGGAACAGTGATATCAACATCTACATGATACACAGGTTTATCAGTCATGGTCCAGTTATGTGAAAAGAACCAGACAGTGCCAGCTGGTTAGCTCAGTTGGTTGGTTTAGGGCATTGTGCTGATAACACCAAGGTCCAGGGTTTGATCCCTGTACCAGCTAACTGTAAGTAAGTAGGTAAGTAAGTACATACGTAAGTAAGTAAACAAACAAACAAACAAACAAATAAATAAAAGAATCAGACAGGTTGTTTTAACAAGGGGAATTTAGCATAAAGAATTGTTAATTAGGGATTGTCTATCTGAAAAGAGAAAGAAACCATGTGGGTTTCATGGAGGTAGTGACTTCACCAAGCAGCTAGGCCTTGATTTACTGCAACTTAGACATTTGGAGGAAGAACCCATTGAGCTGAAACCGAGCCTTTGGGAAGGGAGAGCTGCTGGACTGATGTTGGTGTCCCTGAGGGGTATGAAGAGCTGGCTCTACAGGTATTGGAAACAGGAGTCATCTGCTGCTTCTGAAATGGACTGTTGTTGCTGAAATGAAGAAGTGTTGCTGGGGAGGCACTGAAACACAAAAGAAGAAAATTGAACAGAGTAAGTCCTTCCCTCTCCTCCAGCCTTGCAGGCTAACTCTAGTGTTTCCAATGGCAGAGTTTACAAGAGGCAGATGACAAGCGGAAGACTTTTTCAAAGAGTTCCAGCTTTGTATCACATAAAGGAGTACAGAGGGTAGTGACTTCACCAAGCAATTAGGTTGGATTTACTATAACTTAGACATTTGGAGAAGAAGCCCATTGAGCTGGTTAAGTAGATGTTGAGTGACAATAGTTTCATAGCTAGTACAGTGTTATTCATTATGAAGTGTGGATATAAATAAATGATCATGGAAACTTATCATTAGTCATTAAGAAACGATTAAGTGAGAGTCAGGAGTTGGGAGTGGGGAAACAGAACCTAGGAGAATTTTTGACACTTTTATTTAGTTAGTAAAGGAAGGCTTCCTGTAGTAGATGATATTTAAGGTTAAAAGGAAGAAGATGATAAACCACAAGATGTTTGAATGTGATGAACATGAAAATGCCCGTCTGAATCATGCTCCTTTCTTGTAATATAAAATACCAGCCCTGACAATGCCAGTGAAA
>NW_007728108.1:103093-103799 GCF_000696425.1 Galeopterus variegatus | reverse complement strand
CAAATTCAGCCTAAGTATTGAATAGTCCATCAAAAATTTCTTTTGGTTGTCCCATTGTCTGGAAAAACCACACTACTGACTCTTTGCCTTAGCATTGATAACTGAGTGGCATCCATGCGTGAAGTGCCTCAAGTTAATGCTGGGAGAAGGTGACACAGACAAAAGCTGACTTTGCCTCTTGAGTCTGAGCCCCTCACTGACCCTTCTGTCCTTCCCAAATTGGCTCTTGAGGGTCCCCTACACCTGGCCTTGTTCCAGGTGTAGCTGAGGGGTTGGGAGTGGGGGTTACCACAGAATAGGAAAGAGTCAAGAATTTCCCACCTTTCTGGGAATGACAGCTCTGGGGCTGGATGCAGACAGTGGTGACACTTCAGTAGCAGAGGAAGACGACGGCCAGGCGGGAGGAGTAAGTGCAGAGGCCTTGTTCCTCCCCTGCTGGGGCTGGATGGTCAGCACCGCCTGGGCGAAGTGGCCATAGAAGATCAGGACAAAGTGCGTGCCCGGTAGGTAGAGGGACAGCAAAGAGACGAGACACGAGTTTCTTAAGGAATTTGATTTTTGCCTTGAAGATAATGGGCTCAAAGCACAAGAGAGATAAAATCTAATTCGTGTGCTTAATTGATCATATTATTTTAAAGAAACATCTGATGATTGTTAATGAAGAAAACCTGGAAGATTGTGGTAATTCTTTAAAAAAAAATAAAGA
>NW_007728108.1:99921-101382 GCF_000696425.1 Galeopterus variegatus | reverse complement strand
TTCCTTTGGGTTACTTTCATGTTGAATTAACGAGGATGTCTATTCAGGTTAGACTCATCACCTTGAGAAGGTAGATAACAATCCATTTTGACTAGAGCATCAAATAAGTGACTATTAAAGATTATTGCTTTGCTCTTAATTGGCAACATATAATACCCAAGTTTAATAAATTCTTAAGGAGTCTTACTATATTCACAGTACAGGCCAAGACATTTCCAAAACTTTCTTGGCAAAAATCATACCTTTGAAAGAGTACCTGAAGAGCACACATCTATCCATTTCTCTTCATCAGCGTTTCTCTCACTTTTTCACAAAGTACTCATAACAGCAGAAAAAAATGAATATCAGGAACCTTATTGTAATACAGAGCAGATCACCAAAAGCGTACAAAATATTTGAAGTCTTGAGATTCTGTATGAAAATGTACCTGAATTTTAAAATTTGCTACATAGCAGTTTGTTATAATGTAAAAATGCTTTAATTTACTTAGTTGAATTATTTAAATATTTTCTCCTAAAACTTTGAATAACATTGACGTTTCTAGAAGATTCACCATGTTTATCTTGTGATATTACATAACTCTGATGTTGAATATTCTAGGGGATTCTAGTGCTCCAAGTATCTTTGCTGCCTGACGAGCCACGTCAACAGTTAGTGGCTTCGAATAAGAACTGTTTGATTACATCCCACTCTTTTGTGGGTTAGGAATTTGGTCAGAGCTCAGATGGGAGATTCTTCTGATCCTTGTTTTGTTCACTGAAGTCACTGGGTAGTATTCATCTGGGGGGTGGGATAGTCAGGAGGTATAGAATAGCTCCACTCTGATGGCCAAGTTGACTGGAACCCTAGTTTGCATGAAAGTGTGGGTGATAGCAACCCGCATGTGGCCTCCCTAGCATTTGTTGTCTTAGGGTACTTGAACTTCTTACTTGGTGGCTCATNAAAAAAAATAAAGAATTGAAACACTTAGTTTTGTTTATTTTATTGTCATGGACTAGGAGTGGCCTGAATAGATCTTTGGCTCTGCTAAATGATTAATGCCAGAAAGAAGGGCCACAGAAATTGATGGTAAATGTTCTCTTCTCTCTCTCCCTTTTTTCTTTTTTTATTATGTCCCAGTAACTGATGACCCTCTATTACAAGGCAATCTGACTAATAAACTACCTGAATATTTTACAAACTGTATTAGTATGTAAAAAATCCATATTGATCAAAGGCAGACACTCTTTTGATGTCACAGTGAAATTTTCAGAGTATATATTACCCAGTTTTCATGAGGAAGATCACTTTCCTTTGGGTTACTTTCATGTTGAATTAACGAGGATGTCTATTCAGGTTAGACTCATCACTTTGAGAAGGTAGATAACAATCCATTTTGACTAGAGCATCAAATAAGTGAGTATTAAAGATTATTGCTTTGCTCTTAATTGGCAACATATAATACCCAAGTTTAATAAATTC
>NW_007728108.1:96162-98248 GCF_000696425.1 Galeopterus variegatus | reverse complement strand
ATGGCCAAGTTGACTGGAACCCTAGTTTGCATGAAAGTGTGGGTGATAGCAACCCGCATGTGGCCTCCCTAGCATTTGTTGTCTTAGGGTACTTGAACTTCTTACTTGGTGGCTCATGGATCCTAGAGTGTTACTAACTGGAAGATTCCAGATTTCTTACAACCTCACCTTGGAGATATAGAATATCATTTTCACTGCATTCTAATAGTCAAGCAAGTCACTAAGATCAGTCCTCATTTAATGAGAGAGAAATTAGTCTTCACTTCTCATTTCAGGGAGTAGAAAAGAATTTGAGCCCATCTTTAACACATTTATTTTGAGAAACAGTTCTCAGTACTCTCAAATGTGTCCTAGAATTACATCATATCATTGTATAGCTGTATGTATGGATTGCCTGTGTTTGACCATGTCACATTTCCTTTAATCAAATTGTGACTTGGATCTGTGCCATTAACAGAAAGCTCCTATACATCGTTCTGTATGTTCAATGGGGTAGTTATAAAGGGCTTTGGGCTATTACCGAGTGGCTGCTTTATGGCAGTACACTGGAAAAAACCCTTTGTAGTCCTGGTACCTGGAATAGTCACTATTTTCACACACTTCTTAAATCAAATCCTGTAGCTTTGTAATTCATATTTTTTCATGGCCTTTTGCATCAGAATGCCTTCCTCAATTTTCCTTTTATCCTAATTTTCATACATTTATCATTATTTTATTTTCTAGGCTCAGTTATGTTCATGTTTGGCATATACAAGACAGGAGTTTAAAAACAAATAAATGTCAATGAATCTAGAACATAAAAAAAATAAGCAGGTACTTCAAAAAGTTCATAGAAATATAGAGTTAAAAGATAATATGAATCTTTCCATGAACTTTTTGAAGTATCCTTGTATAAGTTGTTAGCATCATGGCTCCATTCTACCAAAGAAGGTAGTCAGTACAGATGGTAGTGCTAATCTCATGTTCCTCAGTTACCAGATGGACAACCTTGGTCAAGTTATCATGACCTCTTTAATAATCAAATTCTTGTAGGGAAAGGGGGAATTATAAAAGTGATTAAATCATAGGATTATTTGAATGTTAAACAAGATGATGTGCACAAAAACACTTAGTATAGTGCCTGTATCTTGGAAGTTTTCTACAAATGTTAGCTATAAAAAATTATCTCAAACTTGTTATGTAAAAGTTTAGTGTCCTTAACTCTGATTGTATTTATAGCTTGTGTTCTCAAATCAAATACATTCTTTTTTAGATAAGAGAATATGCTATTTTTATTTGTACCCATGGAACCCAATATTGAGTCTTATACATCCATGGTTGATATGCTTGTGTTAGTTCCCAGCTGATGGTGGGAATACTTTCTGTAGAAGAAATCTTGAACTACAGGAAGAAAAAAAAGGCATCATTTAAGATTACAGGAAGAATGATGCAATCCACTTCATTCTTGGAATTTTTTGAAAAAGTCATATAGAATTTATAGAGAAGAACATATTTATTATTGAAAGGAAGTGAGCAGAGATGCTGGGTACCATTCAAGCTTCATTAAAGAAAGAAATCTGCTGGGCTGTACTCAAAATGGAGGACAGCCAGGGGCTGCCCTGAAAATGGGGGACAGCACCAACAATGGGTTTGCCAGAGTTTATATTAGCTGTTGGGTGTGAAATGTACGGCAGGGAGGGACCATTAGGTTGATGTCACTGGGTGAAGAACTACGCTGATGCGGAAGCTGGAAAGTTGTTTCTAAGTCAGGAGGCTTCTCCTAAAGGGAAGCGGGCAGGGGCTTGGTGCTGGAGTGGAAGACCAGGCCTGTAGTTATTTCATGCTGGTGCTTATTGTGTGCACAATGGTGCCGGCCATATCCCAAATCCATCAATTATAAGTAAGATAAGATTGTGTATCAGGCCGGCCCGGTGGTGCACTGGAGAGTGTGCTGCTTGGGAGTGTGGCGGTGGTGCTCCCGCCAAGGGTTTGGATCCCATGTGGAGACCGGTTCCCACTCACTGGTTGAGTGCGGTGCGGGCGCAGCACCGAGGGTTGTGATCCCATTGCCGGTCCCCGGTGCGGGCGCGACACCGAGGGTTGCGAT
>NW_007728108.1:89038-95586 GCF_000696425.1 Galeopterus variegatus | reverse complement strand
GACACCGAGGGTTGCGATCCCATTACCGGTCAGTAAAAAAAGACAAAAAGGAAAAAAAAAAGATTGTGTATCAATTTCACATTATGTACTTGGGAATAATGGAAAAGAAAAAAAGAAGCTTGAAAAGAGGCAAATGGGAGAAAAATAGAAGAAATATAGGAAGAGGGAAAGGGGAATCAGGAGATTAGAAATTAAATGACTTAGCAAATACTTATTGAAGACCAAGTCTGTTTAAACAATTCTCAAAAACATATGGCTTCTTAGAATGACACTTCTATCAACACCATGCTCTCCCAAGTGAGCCACCAGACAGCCCTAGAATCACCCTTTTAGAACTGACTTTATTTGTAGAGCTAAAATTTTTAGGCAACTGTGACCACACAGGAGGTGAGATGTTTTGAACAAGAAATTTTTGAGGCTCTCAAATCTCTCAAAATACTTGCTGTTTGGTTATTAATTCCTTAAGTGGAGAGTGCTCTGGGCACACAATACACTCGCCCATGTTCTTTAATCAGTGGAGATTGCCACATCACAGATCTTCATCTTCTGCAGAGCTTCCAGATCCTTGCCAGAAGTCTTCTCAGAGCTCCCTTCATGTCCTTATTTCTCAGGGTATAGATGAAGGGATTGAGAGTGGGGGTGATTATGGAGTAGAAGAGGGAGATAAACTTGCCCTGCTCTTGGGAGTAGCTGGAAGGGGGCTGCAAGTACATGTAGATGGCAGGTAGGTAAAAGAGGGAGACCACCACCAGGTGGGAGGAACAGGTCCCCAAGGCCTTGTGCCGTCCCTTGGAGAACTGAATCCTGATCACTGCATGGGCGATAAAGCCATAGGAAAGAAGGATGAGAGCTAGGGGGACTAGCACAAAGAAGGCCACCAGCACGGCCAGCGTGGCATCATTCACAGCTGTGTCAGCACATGACAGCTTGATCATGGCTGGGACCTCACAGAAAAAGTTGTTCAGCACCTTCCGCCCACAGAAAGGCAACTGTACTGTCAGGACTACCTGAACAAGGGAGTTGCCAAAGCCACTGATCCATGCCATAGCCACAAGCTTCTGGCAGAGAAGACGGTGCATGATAATGGCATACCGGAGGGGCTCACAGATGGCCACGTAGCGGTCCAGAGCCATGGCAGCCAAGACGATGCACTCAGTGCATCCCAGCCAGTGGAAAACTGCATACTGCACTGTGCAGCCACCGAAGCTGATGGTCTTCTCGGAACTGCCCATGTTAACCAGCATCTGAGGGACCGTGGTGGTGGTGTAGCAGAGGTCCAGGAAGGAAAGGTGGCTGAGGAAGATGTACATGGGGCTGTGGAGCTGGGAATCCAGCCAGGAGACCAGGATGATGGCAATGTTCCCCAACATGGCCAGAAAGTAGGACACCAGGAGGACCACAAAGAGGGGGAGTTCCAGCAATGGCCTGTCAGAAACACCCAGAAGGATGAAGACTTTAGGGGGATCCCCCACGAAGCTCTGGTTGTCACTTCTCATGTTGAGGCATTTTCTGGCACCTGTGATGAGTCAAGACAGTTGGAATAAATAGCACCTGTGAGTAGGAATTAACAGTTTTCCTCCTTCCTGTGTCTGCTCTTTCTTACACAGGTTACACTCTATCTGATCTTCCTTACCTCTGTAGCGACACTGCAGAGTGGAGGAATCAGGACTAGGAGTCAGAACAGCAGCACATGTGTCTTTGCTCTCCCTCCTGCTCTGTGACCTTGATTAAGCCATTTAATCTTTCTGAACTTCAAGTTCTGCATCTGTAAAATGGGAAGAAAATACCTGCTTCAACTGCAGAGTCTTGCGAATGATAAGGGGACCTTAAATATGTGAAAGCGTACCATATGAATTACAATTTTATTCCAATTTGGTCAAAGCCAACTGTACCTCTAATCACATTAGAATGTTTGACTTCTCTCTACAAACACATTGGCAGGGAATTGTCCATCTTCCTAGGCTTTCTCATTTTGTCTTTTGGAGGTAGTGGTAGGAAGTGACATAAAGCAGGCTGAGGGCTTTGTACGCAGCTGGGGGCACACCCTACTCACCTCATAAGGCTTAAATCTGGCCCCATCACCATTGAGTAGGTGCTCTCTGGCTCTCTAGACCATGCTGATCTCTCCTCTTATGACTACTCACATATAAGCAGCTCTATCAGTCACTTTCCCAGTCAAATATAGCACAATTCCAGATCCCCCAAGTCCCTGGAGTGGAGTAGCCAAGACTTAAGTTACTTCAGCTTCTGATTTGTCATAACACCCCAGGCCCCAGAGTACAGAATTTTGAGCGCAGGGAGTAAGCTCCTGGTCATTGTAAGAAACAGCTGCTGGAGTTGTCTCCTGAAAGATTAGACTGCCTCCACAGCTAACATTTATGTGCCAGCTTGAGTGGCATTTGAATTCCCTGCACAACTTCTTTGTCGAGTGTTTATTACCTTTCACTGATGGAAAACACAGCCAATTTGGTTTTTGGATGCCATTGCTGTTAGGAAGCAACTGGTTTGCCACCTGTTGATTCATAGAGCTTTTCCATTGAGCTCCATCAGCCTCCAAACTCCTGCCCTCTCGCAAGCACTGTACACCTTCAAGTTCATGATGGGGATGGTAGGGGGTAGGACATCATTAAAAATAGATTAAATGCTGTATGCAGGTAACTTATGAAGGATTAATTTTTAGTTCTTGATTTGGTGCCTTATGTATAGTCTGTAAAATTAATGGAGATCTGTTCTGCCTAGATGTTGCAACAAGCATACCTCTCCCACCCCCGCCCCAGTGATATTCTAAAGAACTCTGCTGTTATTTGAAAATAACTCAAATCCCTCGGTTTAAATGGATAATGAGTGTAAATTTCCTTCTCTCCTTCTATTTCAAAACTACGCAGTATTTGCTATAAAGTTCCCAATATTCTTGTGAAACAATTATTGTATTTCCTCCCACTCTTCTATCAAAAATACTTATGGAATAAACCTCATAGAATGCGCTTTTTTCTCTAATCATCTCAGCACCCCAGTTTTGACACAGTGAGGTACAGTAGGACAAAGCCAGGCTAGCACAACTTTAAGCCGCTTTTTAAGATGTAAAGGAATTGTGACATTTCCGTTTCTTAGATTCTGATTCTGAGGTTTCTTCTCAGAGTCTAAACAGTTAAAGAAAGGGAGAAGTTCCAGGGACAGTGAAGAAAGTAATAAAAGGATAGAGAAAGCAAGAAAGATATTGAGGTAAATACACGCCACAGTTAATAATAGATACAAATTATGAAGCACTCACTATGTGCCAGATATTGTGATAATGACTTTACACTGTTTTAATGTCTCACTAAGGTCCATGTTTCCACATTTGTTTTACTGTTGAGCAGCGTGGCTTGGGGAGAATAAATGGTCAACCTCAGATTATCTACACAGCAGCAAAGGGCTGCAAGCTGAGGGCTTTGTAAGCAGCTGAAAGCCAAGCTCTTGCTGTTAAGTACTACTCTCCTCAGCGCGTTGCTGGATCTGGAAAACAGTAAGAGCATTAGTGGAAATAACTGAGACAAAAGAAATGCTGGCAAAGGGAGATGAGGGAGAGTGATGTCACAGATGAAAACAGGAGCCAGAAAATTGTGAGGAGAGAGGTTTTTTGTAATTGTAATTCAATGTACTGTGCACACCGTCCCCCTGCCGTCTTCTCAAGTGCAAAGCTGGGTACTGTCCTGCCCTGACCTTCGCGCCCTGCATCTGACACCCTTCTGTTCAGCTCTTTCCCCTTGGAGCTGCGCTCCAGATCTTGCCTCTGCACTCCGTTGACTGTCTTCTGTCTTCCCATTACCCAAACAGAGGAATTTCCCAAGGCACAGTCTCACTTTCCTGAGTGAACACAGTAATTTCACATCTGCCACAATCACGTTCAAGCAGAATCCTTCCAGACCTGTGTCTGCAGCTGTCAGGTCCTCCCTGCCCTCCAATCTCATTTTTGACATTGTGAACTGAGGCATACCAAATTTCACCTGTCAGCCATTCCTCCAACCTCCAACCAGCTCCTTCTTCTTAATTTATAGCTGTATTCCTGAAAGGGACCTTAGCCAAAAAACCAACCATCTTTGGGGTAACTAAGACCAAGCAGAACATTTCAGTCAGCCCTTAACTTGGAAACTGATAAGTATCAATTCCTTGAGGTTAGCAGAAGAATTGAGAGACTGCCCGGAGATGACATCACCACCGTTATGCTGATTTACTGCAGAGGGTACACCTAGAATTAAGGACTGAAACTAAGTTTCTTGTTCTTCTTACCTCTCTGACTGGCCGCAAACAAGAGGAGACATAAGAGAGAGGCAGACAGCCTAGCTGGCTGTAAACTCCCCCTCTTACTTAAAGGAAAACTGCATTCATGTTAATTAGAAATCCAAGTCAGGTATTTTTATGATGTTTGACTAAGGTTATTATCCTTGAGCTCTCCCTAGGAGATAAGGACTCCAAACTCGAGGTGGCATCAAGTACTTGAAGCTGACCACAGACTCTGTGACGCTGAAGTTTCCAGTCCATCACGGGACCCTCACATTTGACTCAGACCACCTGCTGCTCCCAGACTCTTCACCCCCTACCTTTTTTCTTTAGTACAAGGACCCTTCTCATTTTCCTGCCTCTTCCCCTTTATAAGTCCCAGAACAGGCATCAGAAGTTGGGGTGATTTTAGCCTGGTCATCCTCCTGATGCCGGTTATCTCCATAAACCTTCTAATCCTTGCACCGACGTCTGGACTTTCGAGTCATTTGTTTAACGCGAGAGGGCAGCCGAGCCTGTTCTGGGAGTAACATTCTCATCAGCCACCCTGACTCGAAGTATTCAGATTGCTTCTGGTGATGATCTACTCCTCATTCACTCTACTTTGACCGTGACCTTGTGCTATTGGTCCTGCCTACACAGAGCTGCAGGCTCGAGCTGTCCACATCCTCATCACTGCTGCCTGAGCAGGAACACACACCTGCACACGACTTAGAGCTCCCTGGCTGTCTCTGCAGGCAGCCCCTTCCTATCCAATCCATCATGCACATTCACGGTGCAATCGTGTTTCTAAGACTCAGGTCTTATGAGCAAAGATACCTTTAAGCTTTCCAATTACCTAAACAATAAAATCACATTGAATCCCCTGCAGTTTCTTCTGGGGACTGTCACTACGGGGTGTTTTAGTGAAAGTCCTTAAACTGTGCCTGCTGGCAGGCTAGACTGTGAACACACTGACGTACCCTTGTGATATATGTCATCTTCTCTATGATATAAAACCTTTATAGTTGATATCTGTAACTATCTACTTACCTATATCCCAATCTATCTATCTATCTATCTCTTATCTCTGACATTTACTACTCAAATCCCTTTTGGGGCTTGACAGAACATTTTACCGACTTTATCACAAAAGAAGGAAAAATCAAATACACGGAAGTATGTGGAATTTTCAGAAAGAAGCTTATGAGATGGGCAAACAAGAACTCTGCTGTGGGGATCTCTTTCTTCAATCTAAAATTCCCACGGCCTGGGTGACCAGGTCAAGGCCCTGTTTAACTGCCAAGGGCATAACAAAGATTACATTGCAAGAGATTGAGTCTTGGGAACGAGGCTTAAGGGTGACAACATTTTCCTTAACTGGTATTAACAGGTATTCATTCTTTCATCACACACACACACAAAAAGGTGCTTTTCTCTCTCTCTCTCTCTCTCTTTTGTATTTCCAGTCCTGGTCCAATGGCATGCTTCCTCTTAGACAGAAGTTCTGATTAGAGTACAATCAAGAGATTGACTGGCACAATGAGGAATAGTCTAAATGCACAATCTCACCTGTGCCGTCTTCAGCTTTATTCTGCAAAGTCTCATCCATCAGCCTTTTCAATGTAGTTAATACCCAGGTCCACCCGCAGGCCTTGCTCATCCTGTGCCAGGACCTTGTGGCTTGCCCGTCTTCCTGCTGGGAATACCGTTTCTTCTCAGCTCGCCTTCCCTTCACTCCCTATCCCTGAATCCACTGCAGCCCACTTCCACATCCTTTAGGAACTGCCCCCACTGATTCATAGCTACTGATCATCTCCTGTAAGCTCCACAGTTCAAGGGGATTGGAGGAGCACTACTAACCTTATCCCCACAAGGGGCCTGAGGTATGATGTTTAGTAACACTTTAATTTTAAAGATTAAAAAAAATTCTAAAGAACATTGTGAGGAGAAGGGAGGTAACTCAGCATCGAGTGAGCACTCCCACCTCTCAGTCTGTGTACCAGGCACTGTATATGTGCTCTCTCAGGTCCGATTTCAATAACTCTGGGAAAACTGAGAAGTTCATAAAGGTTAAGAATGTTCACCTTGTTCGAGTCAGAGTTGGGATGTGGCTCTGTGGGGTAAACAGATCCAGTAAACTCCCAATGCTGGTTCACAGAGTGGGGAAGTTATCTCCCCATAAGCCCCAGATCTTATAACCCCTGACTTTTTTTTTTTTTTTTTTTTTGGTCTTTTGTCTTTTTCCGTGTCCGGCAACGGATTGCAACCCTCAGTGTTGCCCCCGTACCGGACCGGGGACCGGCAAT